>NC_061852.1:10235321-10237821 GCF_019202785.1 Penaeus chinensis | reverse complement strand
AAAAAGAGAAATGAAGAAAAAGAGAAAGAATAAAGTGATAATGGTGATGATAATGATGGTGATAATAATAATAATAATAATAGTAATAGCTATAATGGTAATACTAATGATAATAAAACTAATGATAATAACAATGGTAATATTATTATTATTATTATTAGTAGTAGTATTAATGATAATAATAATAATACTGGTAATAGTGATGATAAAATTGACAATGATTCAACAACAATAGTAATAATAATAGCACTAATAATGATAATGATACTACAACTAATAACTATAATAATAATAGCAAACGGCAGTTGTCGTAGTCGCAGAGTAGAAAAAAAACCTGTTTGGTCTCAAATTTAAGATTGTTTGCATACATACTGGACACAATAGGTGGTGTATAATGTCTATATTTGTTCAGGACATTTTTTATAAGTTTCATAGTTGAGTGATAGTCCAACCGTAAGAAAAAAACGATACATCAACTAAGCAGAATCACAAAGAAAAATAAAAAAGAGATAGAAAAAAGAAAGGGGCAAAGATAACATGTCCATAACAGATATTTGTTGCGTGGAGTTGCTTGACAGGTTCATGCAGTCATACCTTGTGTGAGTGAATGATTGGTGTTTGTTTGGGAAGTCTGTTTGGGAATTTCATGAGAATAGGATGGGATGTATTGAAGGTATTGTTATATTCGAAATTCACCATATAGAAAAAATGGGAAAATGATAATAAAAGCAGCAGTACATGCAACACATCAAGACATCTCAGAAGCGTCTTTGACCTCTGCCAGACGGATCTCTCGAGCCTCCCTGTGTTCCGCGAGAGTGTCATATCGCTGTCAGATCTCTCTTCCCGTATGATGGCGAGGCTGAGACACGGATAGCGAAGGACTGTAAAACAATCCTCCTCATGCAGTATGTGGTCGGCCAGCTCTTCTCCACAGTCGCGTCCACGGAACAAAGCACCGTCAGCCATTCATGAGAGGTGACTCGCAGGATTTCGGCAGAAAACAGGGTGTCGGCTTTTATCTTTCCGTGTGTGTGTGTGTGTGTGTATGTGTGTGTGTGTGTATGTGTGTGTGTGTGTGTGTGTGTGTGTGTGTGTATGTGTGTGTGTGTGTGTGTGTGTGTGTGTGTGCACGTGTGTGCGTGTGTGTGTGCGCGCGCGCGCGATTTTTATGTTTGTATAGTAAATAGACCCTACTCTACTGATTTTAAAAGAAACATATTCCCCAAAACCGTACGAATCAGCCATCTTGAGCGTCAGTCTGAAAACCCAAAACGTTATCTCTCTTCTCATAAATTTTGCCAAATGTCCATATCGTAGCCTCATGCTGACCGCAGAACTCACCCTGATTGCACACTGATATGCCACGTGAGAATTAGTCATACATTATTACGTTACATGACCACCTGTCCGCCAAGGGTTGATGCGCTTGTCATGGTAATATCTGGGCCGTCGCTGTGATAGACTTGTTCTATTTCTGCGCAGGTGTTGCGTGATTCTGCTCTTTTCAGTAAAGTAAGATAAGATGAGACAGAATCCTCGATTGTATTTGAGACTTAATTTTTAGCCCGGGATATACTCCATGAGCGTCGCCTTATATATATATTATTTTCTATTCGAATGTCGTATATTTTGAATAAGACAGAATTACGAAATAAAGGAGAGATGAGGCGAATAAATCAGAATGTGAATAAATCAGAAACATCATTAATTTCTTGACACACATCACGGAACTCATGACGTATACATTCGTCTTGCTGACTAACGTTCATTTATTCACCGGCTAATATGGCTGTATGACTTGTATTCCGGACTTGTAAGAAATAATTTTGTAACTACAAACATGGGATCTTCGTTTTTTCATTGGTCCAAATCTTTCCTGGTCTGCCAGTATATTGACCAGTCAGATGCGGACATGACACAATTACGTCATCGAATTAACAACCAATCATAAGTTAGGATTTTAATAGGCTACGTCTTATGGCAATTTATTTAACCTAAATGCGTAACCATTTTTGATAGATGCTTTCGATAAATGGCCACTTACTGGAAATTGAAGAAAAATAATGGTTGCAGGGCTAGAAACAGAAAGAAATGGAGGAAGATAAGATAAAATGACAGAGAAGCTTAAAATGAAGACATGCAGGTTTCATGCAAGAAGGAAAAGGTTAGCACACATACGTACACACACACACACACACACACACACACACACACACACACACACATACACACACAACACACAACACACACACACACACACACACACACACACACACACACACACACACACACACACACACACACACACACACACACACACACACACACACACACACACACACACACACACACACACACACACATACACATACACAGTGTATGTGTGTGCGTGTGAGCATGTGAGCAGTACGTGCCAATCACCTGCAATGAGCGACGCTACAACCCAAGGATGTGAGGCTCAATAACGTTTTACATGCGAGGAATATCCTGGGGGGAA
>NC_061852.1:10212001-10214501 GCF_019202785.1 Penaeus chinensis | reverse complement strand
TAATCGAAACGAATAGTAAAAAAAAAAAAAAAAAAAAAAAAAAAAATAATCTTGGCGAAACTCTCATATGGCAATAGTTTCCCTTTGCTTTTCAGTGCTTTGCTATCGTTTTCTCAATCCCCAGCTGCTTGTATGTGCCTTTACATTTTTTTATATCACTTATGGCGTGGGAACAAAGTACTAATACCTATAATCACCAGGTGTGTATTTCCTTTATCTGGACATCAGTAGCATATCCGATGTCAAGTGGTCAACATTATGGCCTTTTTATTAACACAAAATGTTTGATTATGAGAAACTCTCTTTAGATAGCGCGAAGGATATAAGTCATGAATTTTTAAATTAATTATCACATTTCTCCATAAACGTGCGTCACATTGGTAGCTGAAAGACATTCAAATAATCGTGAGAGAATGTTCGCTGATCACAGTGTTTTATTTTATCCACTTTTCTTATATGAATGAGAAGAATATTCGACAAAGACTGAGATGGATGGAAGCTAACCGAAGCAAGAATACAAAATTAAAATATATGTAATCGAAGATGGTTCTAACCGCAACGCAAGAACAGCTGCCTTTGAAGAAAATGCGAGAAAAACCGCAGAGAAAAGTGTGCTGCTCTTCATTTGTTCTGTTCAGTCAAGCTCTCCCACACGTTCTTTCTCACTATCGTAATTCTCTAGTTTTTATCCGTTTCTCATCTGTCTTTTTGTCTTTCCGTCGGTTTGTCTGCCACTGTCTGTGTCCCTCTCTTCTCTCTACTCTCTCCTCTCTCCTTTCTCCTTTCTCCTTTCTCCTCTCTCCTCTCTCCTCTCTCCTCTCTCCTCTCTCCCTCCCTCCCTCCTTCCCTCCCTCTCCCTCATTCTCTATCTCCTACAATCTAACAACCCATCGCTTTATCCGTCCGTCTTCCTCCCTCTCACCGTCTCCCTCTCTCTTCCTCTCTTCCTAATTATCCACCTCTTTTATCCACCCGTCTCCTAATCTCCTCTCTGCATTTCCCCTCAGATTTGGGCGAGATCCACTCCCGGCAGAAGCGTTTCGTGGCGTTCCCGACCGGCTCGACGTTCACGATCACGCCCGTTCTGTGCATCCCTGTCGTGTCGGTGGGCGACCTGAGTGAGTATCGTTGTGTTCTTTGTTCTGGTGCTGTCACTAACGATATATTTTATTTGTATGTTTGTATCTATCTGTATACACACATACATATTTATTTTTTATTTATATATATGTATATATACACATACATATATGTATACATATATACCAATACATATATGTATGTATGTATGTATATAATGTATACATACATATATATCATATACATATACCATATATATATATATGTATATATATATATATATATATATATATATATATATATATATATGTACATGTATATACATATATGATATACAAATATGTATATATATGATATATAGTATATCTATATATATGATATATAGTATATCTATATATATGATATATATATATATATGTATAACATTTATGAAATGTTGTCAAATATATCATAAACATATATTACTTATATTTATATACTATATTAAAAATAAGTAAATTAATATATATGTACACACGCACACGCACATCCATACTCGGTTATCCTGTCTGTTATCTTAGCAGTTCTTATCTGACCTGCATGGGGTTTGACAAGCCCTATCTGGTCTATATGCATAGCATGACTCACAGAAACATCAGAACATAAAAAAATCATAATTCTTATCGTGCTGTTTATTACATGGTATGTGTGTACACAGATTTGCATATTGCCGGTAATAATAATACAGCCATAGTCACTACAACTTCACATCGTTGATCTGATAGCCAGTGCACTTAATTGTTTTTTTGTTTTTTTTTCACTTCCAAAGTTGCTTTTAAAAATCGCGCGCCTCAGGAGTTCCGGGAGGGAAATGATGGGCATCTCGATCTGCTGAAGAAGTGGAGTGTTCTGATATATCCTTCTCAGGGCTGATGACTCATAGTGCAGGCAAACATACCTATTATTTTCATTATCTTTTTTAAAAATTATTCTGCTGTTGTTTGTTGTAGTTATCATCTTGTTCTTTATATCCCTGGTTTGCTTTATTGTTTTAATCGATAATGTTGTGCTATTTTTTTTCACAATAGAGATTAATGTCAGTATTAGGATTTAGAACTTATTACTTTTAGTAGTATTTCTTATAAGTGTGATTGCATCTGTGTGCGTCTTTGTGTCTGTAGCTGTATTTGTGTATCGTGTGGAAGTGTGTGTGTATATGCATATGGGTCTTTCGTACTGTACCTGTTCTTTATCGATCCAATTCTCTTAACCGCGTTTCCTGTTACACGCCGAAATTAGCAGAATTCCATTTTCTTTGACCACAATTGCAACGCTGATGGATGCTTCAGACCAAGGAACCCTACACGTACATACACGGACACACACACACGCACACACATACAATTGCACGCTTAAAGACTCACATTCACTCATGCATAAA
>NC_061852.1:10202001-10207001 GCF_019202785.1 Penaeus chinensis | reverse complement strand
CAAAATAAATAATGAAAACAAAATATAGGAAAGAAAATATATATATTTTTTTAATAAGAGGAGAGAATATTTCGACAATTCTCCCACTGAGATGATCAGCAATTTGCCTCAAGTCACACGCGGCTGAGTCCTTCCCAGTGACATCTGTCGGTCGCGTGATGTTGATGTCCGAGATCAACGAGACATCATGAGACATCGCGAGGGGAGAGGGGGAGGGAGGGAGGGAGGGAAGGGGAGATAAGGAGAGAGAGCAAGGGTGGAAGAGAGAGAGAGGGAGAGAGAGGGAAAGGGAGATATTAAGATTTTTTATAACTTTTGTCAGATTTACTCTCTCTCTTTCTTTCTTTCTTTCTTTCTCTTTCTCTTTCTCTTTCTCCCCCTCCCTCCCTCCCTCCCTCCCTCCCTCCCTCCCTCTCGCCCTCCCTCCCTCCTTATTTCTCTCACTCACTTACATTATCCCTCCTTCTCCTTTTCCTCTACCCCCCCCTTCTCCTTTCCTCCCTCCTTCCCACCCTCCTCTCTCTCTCTCTCTCTCTCTCTCTCTCTCTCTCTCTCTCTCTCTCTCTCCGTACCTCATTTTTTTCTCTACTCATCATGTTATTCACATATTGGAAATGACTTTTGTGTCAATGACGGTGCTTGTGATGACATGACAGTACTTGCGGCGATATGACAGTACTTACGGCGACATGACAATACTTACGGTGTAGAAAATGTCGGTGAATATGACTTGACGAATTATGGAAATAAAGCGGGCATTTTGGGTTTGTCATCCAGGATTTGTCTGTTTGTCTTTATTATTATTATCATCATTATTATCATCATCATCCTTTTTATCAATATCATTATTGTTATTTTATCATTATCATCATCATGATTATTATTATTATTATTATTATTATTATTATTATTATTATTATTACCATCTTCATCATCATCATTAAAATCATTATACTTTTCATTATCAATATCATTATCATTGTTTTATCAACATTGTTGATATCATCAATCATTATTATTTTTATTCTTATCATCATCATCTCCAATACTATTATCACCATCACTATTATTATCATTATTACTATTATGATAATAATGATAATAATAATAATAATAATAATGATAATAATAATAATAATAATAATAATAATAATTATTATTATTATTATTATTATCATTATCATTATTATCTTAATTATTGTTATTATCATTATCATCATCGTCAGCATCATCATCACCATCACTACCACCATCACCACCAAAACAATCATCATTATCACCTCCACCAGCATCACCCATCACTATCACAACCACCACCATCACCATCTTTACCTTCATCATCACCATCACCATGCAAGCAAATCTCGCGTCAACGGCAAGAAAACGTCTCTGAGAAATGACGCAGAAAGGGGCGGAACGGGGGGGCGGGGGGTGAGGGGGGGGGAGGGGAGATGTCAGGTCCGTGGCAATGATGAATGGCGTGACGTCATTCCCGCCGGGTGATGACTTGATCAAAATCTCTTCCCGGTGATGTCATAGAGAAACGAGTGACTGGAAAGGGGAGGGGGGGGGGGGAGGAGGGAGAGAGGGAAGGAAGGAGGCTGAGGGTAGGAGAGAATAGAGAATGATAGAATAGAAAATGAGAGATTAGAGAATGAGAGATTAGAAAATGAGAGAATAGAGAATGAGAGAATAGAGAATGAGAGAATAGAGAATGAGAGAATAGAAAATGAGAGAAAGAGAGGATAGGAAAAGAGAGAGAAAGAGATAGCGGGAAAGATATCGAGATAACGAGAGAGAGAGAGAGAAAGAAAGAAAGAAAGAAAGAAAGAAAGAAAGAGAGAGAGAGAGAGAAAGAGAGAGAGAGAGAGAGAGAGAGAGAGAGAGAGAGAGAGAGAGAGAGAGAGAGAGAGAGAGAGAGAGAGAGAGAGAGAGAGAGAGAGAGAAAACATTCAGTATATATGAATGAACATGAGGGAAATATGGAGGAGAAGGGAGATTAAAGACAAAGAGAAAGACAGGAGAGCATGAGAAGACTGGAAAGGAAATGTGACCAAGAGGAATGTAAAGCTCAAAGTTTTACGTATAATTATGACGTCATTACCACCTGCTAAATATTATAAACGGATGCTTCCAAGGTCGGCCCGCTGTCTATTAGCATAAGAAAATAACCTCTATAGTCATAATAAGGTGGACACGTCCGGTTGCAGACAGATTAGTTATATTAACGCACATAAACACCAAACCACACACACGTATGTATTGTATGTATATATGTATGTATGGGTGTGTATATGTATGTATTTAAGTATGTATTTTGTGTTCGTATATGTGTGTGTATATGTTGTATATAAACATATCTGACATATACGTGACACACACACACATATCAGCACATACACATATGTATGGATGTACTCATTCATATATTCGAATGAATATATGTAGATGCACACCCAAACAAGGGAAACGCCCCACGCGGCAACCAGGGCGGGCATAAGAGACAAAGCCGGAAGGTGAGTATTAAAACCATCTCTGACAATGACCAGATGTTGTTGGTTTAAGCTGTCAGGTATCGACTGGGTCCACGCATGCCTTCGAAACCTTCGTCGATAAAAGAGAGAGAGGGAGAGGGAGAGGGAGAGGGAGGGAGAGAGAGCGAGAGGGAGGGAGAGAGAGCGAGAGGGAGGGAGAGAGAGCGAGAGGGAGGGAGAGAGAGCGAGAGGGAGGGAGAGAGAGCGAGAGCGAGAGGGAGGGAGAGAGAGCGAGAGGGAGGGAGAGAGAGCGAGAGGGAGGGAGAGAGAGTAGAGAGAGAGCGAGAGAGAGTAGAGAGAGAGCGAGAGAGAGAGCGAGAGAGAGAGCGAGAGAGAGAGCGAGAGAGAGAGCGAGAGAGAGAGCGAGAGAGAGAGCGAGAGAGCAAGCGAGAAAAAGAGCGAGAGAGAGATCGAGAGAGAGAGCGAGAGAGAGCGAGAGAGAGAGAGAGAGAGAGAGAGAGAGAGAGAGAGAGAGAGAGAGAGAGAGAGAGAGAGAGAGAGAGAGAGAGAGGGGGGGAGAGAGGGAGAGAGAGGGGGAAGAGGGAGAGGAAGAGGGAGAGGGAGAGGGAGAGGGAGAGGGAGAGGGAGAGGGAGAGGAAGAGGGAGAAGGAGAAGGGGAAGGAGAGGGAATGGGAATGGGATATGGGGAAGGAGAGGGAATGGGAATGTGAATGCGAATTGGAGAGGGAGAGGGATAGGAAAAGAAAGATTGAATATTATTTCACCACAAGTGGCATTTGTATACGATGCAATAACTGGATAACAAAACCGTTTTTTTTTTTCCCAGCGAAGAATACCTATTGCTGCTGTTTATCGAATGCCCTACGCACGGTATAGATAAACAACCACTTCATAAAAGCCAATTAGCTAACACGTCACCTTCTCCTCGACCCTCCAGCTGGCTACCTCGACATCGAACTCCCGTTTACCATCAAGCTGCCCAACGCCACGCAGATCACCTACTCCGGCAGGATGGACGACGACCGCATGGGCATCTACTCCGTCCTCATCGATACCCTAAGCAGGTGCGTTGATACGTCCAGCTGATCTTGAGAATTAGAGGCATACAACGAGGTTGTTGATGGCGGATGTGGAAGCGTACACGCACACGCACACGCACACGCACACACACACACACACACACGCACACGCACACGCACACGCACACGCACACGCACACGCACACGCACACGCAAACGCACACGCACACGCACACGCACACGCACACGCACACGCACACGCACACGCACACGCACACACACACACACACACACACACACACACACACACACACACACACACACCTGTTGAACTAATAAACTGTCTCTAAGACAGCGTATTATTCCGAATGCAACATTTTTAAAAATCTAATGGTACAGCAACATCAGAGTAGTATTCAACAGACAGACTTGGATGGAATAAACTACATATAAATAAAATGTAAAAAAAATAATTTCCCTTTCATGAACAGGTTCGGATTAAACGGAAAGTCATGTCTTCTGCGGGCTGTGTGTGAAGTCGCCGAGTCTCCTCTGAGAGACGATGGACTATTCGGAGAAATTATCAACATCGTGCTTACGTGAGTCTCCCCTATCATTACTCCGTTTTCTTTTATGCGTCGATTTTGATTCCATCGTTGAATATACTTACTACATTAAAACATGAAAAAAGAAAAGATATAATATAAAATCCAGACACATTTGGCCAAACATACCCAGCCTAATTTTAAAATAGTAATAGAAATGATAAAAATGATTAAAAAAATAGTAATACTTAATATAAAGCGATCTAATACAAAACCCAAACAATAATAAAAAAAAAAAAAACATAATCCCGTTAAATCCAACTAAATCCAATGAATCCATCCATCTTTCTCTCTCTCCGTCCCTTCCGTCCTGCAGCGCCTCTTACGGATCAAGTTCCAGCGAACTGTACGATTACGTTAACGCCGAATACTACGGAAGAGCTTATGGGAGCTGCTGGTCGGCTTATCCGGATTGTCCTATGTCGCTGTTCAAGCTCTTTGAGGGCATCAACGACCTCTGAGGAATGGGACGTGGAGAGGAAGAGGGAGACGAGGAGGAAGAGGGTGGAAGAGGAAGAAGAGGAGGAAAAGAAGAAGAAGCAGGAAGGGGAGGAGGATAAGAAGAAGGTGGAGGAGGAGGAGGAAGTGGAAGAAGAGAAGAAGAGAAGGAGGAAATAGAAGGTCGACGAAGGGTTAAATAGAAGGCATCAGAGGAGGGTGAGGAAGAATAAGAATCAAGAGATGAGGAAGAGGAGGGGGGAATAAAAATGAGATGGGGAAGAGGAGAAAATGAAAGGAATGAACAAGGAGAAGGAGGGAACGCCATTTCAGTCTGTGGTGTTTTTTTTATTACCTTTTGAGACCCACTGATTTTTTTTTTCTTTTCTTCGCCACATTTCAATTTCCACATCACCTTTAAAATCTTCTTCTGTATTTATGAA
>NC_061852.1:10179501-10182001 GCF_019202785.1 Penaeus chinensis | reverse complement strand
CTATCAACTACAGCAAACCATTCTTCATCGTTTTCATTTAAATATTATACTGGAAACGTTTAAAGACACTTTCATTACTGAGGACAGTAATCATGAAAGTCCCTTCCCGTGTATAAGTAGTGACTGACATGCAATGAAATCTGAAGAACGGATACGGTATTGCAATACATTATATTATATTATACTGCGAAAGATCTTGGAACAGTTAAGTGTTAAGTGGAACACAACCAAGAATACTTGGCTTGGTATAGTTGTTGCAGTAACAGCAATAATAGATGTACTAGTGGAAGAGGTAGTTTTAGTAATAGTAGTAGTAGAAGTACGAGTAGGAGATATATATGTATAGTAGTAGTAGATTAGTAGTGCAAATGGAAGAGATAATTGTAGTAGAAGCAGGAGTACTAGTAACAGAGATAATTGTAGTAGAAGTAGTAGTAGTAATAATAGCAGTTGTTGTTGTTTTTCCTTTTGTCTTGGGTTAAAACAACCATTTGGGAACCCGTTTTTGCCATAAAAGCTGTGTTAGAAGGCTATCACGAAAAGGTAATAAGGTCATTCACAAAAAGCGTCAGTCTGTAAAAAAGGTCACGGACGCAATGCAAGTTGAGGTCACAAAAATATTAATCAAGAACATCGTTGTAAACAATAATACTACACACACACACACACACACACACACACACACACACACACACACACACACACACACACACACACACACACACACACACACACACACACACACACACACACACACACACACACACACACACACACACACACACACACACACACACTATATATATATATATATATATATATATATATATATATATAGACACACACATAAACACAATATATACATATACGTATATATATTGTATATACAAATATATAATGTAAATGTATATATGTCTGTGTGTGTGTGTGTGTTTGCGCTTGTGTGTCTGTGTGCATATACATATATATATATATATATATATATATATATACACACATATATATACACACATATACATTTATACATACATATATATGTATATATATATGCATATATATACACTTACACACACACACACACACACACACACACACACACACACACATATATATATATATATATTCATATATTTATATATATACATATCTATGTATATGTGTCCGTGTATATATATGTATATACATATATTTACATATATATATATATATATATATATATATATATATGTGTGTGTGTGTGTGTGTGTGTGTGTGTGTGTGTGTGTGTGTGTGTGTACACACACACACACACACACATATATGTATATATATACATATATAAATATATACACACACACACACACACACACACACACACACACACACACACACACACACACACACACACACACACACACACACACACACACACACACACACACATATATATATATATATATATATATATATATATATATATGATTTCCCGAGCATTTTGTACTGCTACCCACCCCCACCCACTCCATATACCTGCGCCGTTTCTGCACCTGAATCTAAAAATAGAAACGTGTGTCCCTTCATGTATAATTAGCTATGGGAACCGAAGTATATTTTGTATAACTCTTGCGTGTTATGTTCGTTAGTGTTTGCGTTTGAGTTTGAGTATTTTTTTTTTTTTTTTTTTAATTCATTAGTTATTGGTTTCGCGCATTCTCAACAACTTTCTCTCTCTTTGTCTCTCTGTCTCTTTCTACGTCCCCCACTTTTCTTTCTCTCTTTCTTTTTTCTTCCTCATGTCTCCCTCTCCCTCATTCCTCTTTTTTTTCCCTGTAGATCGATACCCAGTTTCACATAAACAGATAACCTCTCGATATCTGGAGAGATAAGTCTTATCTAGACACCAGTGTCATGATATATGGCTGATACAGTATAGGACAAGCTGAATACTATAAAAATGGTATGCTCTCTGTTCAAAATTATGTTTCAGCGCTCACCAGTACATTCCTTCAATCCAGTAAAGTAATAATAAGTACTCATGTTAAGCAACGATAATGTAAATCTGTCTGTGCGTGTTAAATAAATCCGGAGTTGGCTTACGAAACTCAAGGTCTCCATTTCTAAGAGTCTTTCGTGATATAACGCTGTGAAACGCAATAATTGTAAATATTATGAGGTCCTGGTAATTTGTCCGCCTCCGCGAACCGTACGTGACGGCAATAACGAGTGTACACAGTACCTAAGAAATAGATAAGATATTTCAGATGAATAGATAAGTAAATATGTGATGAATAAAGCAGAATAAACGGTGGGAAACATACAGGACAATAATATGATTCCAATTTCTTCGTTTTCTATCGTATTTTATTTTCAGTTTTCCAGAAGAATAGTGGAAATAGGGGAAAGTTAGGGAAATGAAATAGGATATTCAGTAGAAAATACGTATGAACGAGGAAAAAAGGATAAAAATAAATGTAAAGATGTGAGGAAGGAGTGACAGAAAGAAGACGACGAGGAACAGGAG
>NC_061852.1:10164501-10172001 GCF_019202785.1 Penaeus chinensis | reverse complement strand
AAGGGCAGGAGACCAAGGTGTGGCGAAGGTTTTTATATTTAATGTTTTATTTTCTCTTCCCATCGGTGGTTTGTTCCGTTTTTCTTCTCGGATTGGGAATTATTGGGGGGATTTCACATGGGGGGAGGATTTCCGTGGAGGAATAGGGGGGAAAAAATCGAAAATGAGACGGGGACTGCTATTGTTTATTTATTCAGTGGCCTTTTTCTTTTTCTTTTTCTCTTCTATGTAGGATATCCCTCGTTCCTTTGGTATCTTATCAACGTGTTATCGGAAATGACCAGGATATCCGACGTCGTAGGAGAAATACGTAGAGAAATAGAGCGAAAATCGAGAGAAAATGAAATAACGAAAGAAAATGCAGGGGACTGGTTTCTGTTGCGCGTCAATTCTTAATGTTATTTTGTTCTGTCTTCTCTTTCGCTTTCTTTCGCCTAATCGCTGTAAATCCTTCATCCTTTCGTTAATTTGAGTGAAAATAGGGATTCTCAAAACGAAGATCAATAGGGTTCAGGAAAACCTCGACGGGTTATGGAAATAAACGGCCATTTTGTATTAACTAAACGACTACAGCAGATTTACTCCTTTATTTTTTTAAACCCCTGTAACCTCTATTGCAAAAGTAGAATGGAAGTAGATGCATGGACTATTTCAGGGAATTTTTTATTTTAGCTAGTGGAATTAAGATTTGAATGACTAATTACCAAAATTTTGTTTGTCTTCCTTTTCCATTTTTTTTTTTTTTTTTGATATTTTGTTAATTTCATTCAGTAAGTGTTATTTGAGAAGACACCTGCTGTGGTTTTCTAAACAGAATTCATGATTACATGTATTTTAGTGAGATTTGTGTGGATCTTCCCATGGTCTGCAATGGAACTCCAGCATGATAGTGATGCAATTCTTGTTTAGAATATGGCCTTACAAAGCAACCTTGTGGGCTCTTCACTTTCTGCTCTAGTAAAGACCAACAACCCCCTGCTGTTTCTATTTCTAACCCAGAGCTTGAACTGGCGTAATTATCTGGAGTAGGACTGCTTGACAGAATGCCACGGACTCTGTGCCACTGGCAAAGGCCAACAAACCTTGCCCATATTTATTTAGTATGCAAGAATATGGGCTGGTTTTGGCAAGTTGGTGCTTGAAGACTTCCCTGGCAGTGTATTGTAAAGGAAAGAAACCAGCCCAAGCTTTTTATTTGCCTAAATCTTTGTGGTGGAGGTTTTGGCCTTCACCAGATTGCGGTCTGCGGGGGGGCCGTGTCATTGCGCAGTGTGTTCCTTTTCTGGTTTACTATTGCTCTTTATTTCTGGGGGTGTCTAAGTAATATAGTAAAGGAATTATGTTAATAGTTCTTTGTGTTTTGAATTTTTGTTTGATTTTTAATTTTTTTTTTTACACTTTTAGCATTTCATCATGATTGGATTTTGATATTTCATTTGGACTTGTGAATGTAGGAAATATGATGAACTTATAAGATTATCAAAGTAATATTCCATAGGCAAAGAAAAACGTCAGAAATGAAGAAAATAGGTTGTAACAAATACCACGAGGAGACTAAGCCCACAGTTGAATGATTAGGAGTCCAGGGAAGAGCCTACGGCTAGGGAATTGCAGGCATTGGGTAGGGGTTAGTATTGTTGATGCGGCAATGTCTTCAGATTCGCAGGAGTGCCCCAAGGTTGTTGGCTAAATGATGTGCACTCGAGTCACAGAGAGATGTGATCAGTTCTTAAACAGTTACCATACAGTTTGTAAAATTGTTTGCTATTGGTGTCTTATGGTATTCAGTGATATCTTAGGGTATTCAATGTAATAAAGTATTTGTAATATTGGGCATTATTTTGAGTAATAGTTTTCTGGCAGCATTTTGGATTGTTTGCTAATCAAAAATTACTGTTGAGTTCAATATGGGTTTTAAAGTAAAGAATATTCATTACAATACAAGTTTAAAGGATATTTCTACATTTATATTGGCTGCATCACATCCAGGCCCACCTGAAAGCTTAGTGATTGTGATGGGAGACCTTTAACCTGAAGTCTAACATGTGTGTGGCCCAGTGCCAAGTAATTGCCATAGCCCATGGATTTACCCTCTGGCAAAGGCCAAGAAATTTCTACCATGTATATTCTGGCAAGATTGAGTTTGATCTGGTTCCTTATTTGAAGGCAAATTCCCAGGGAAGTCTAACAGATCTGTCTTCTGATTGGCAAGAGGCCAGTGTTGGATACATATACCTGACATATGTTTTGGGGGTCATAGAGTTCAATGGGCTGATTCTATACACACTTGTATACAGTTTGATATGATTTATGAAGATCAATTGCTTAACAGAAGTAGTAGTACAAAGTACAGTATACATTAAGTAACTTTTATAGACATACAAAGAAGGTTTTTTTTTTTTTCTTCTTTTTAGAATATTGTGCCCTATTTTTTTCTAGTCCTACATCCTCATTAGAGAAGTACCTAGATTTACAATACCTCTTATATTTTAGGCACAGGCCTGTAGTACCAAAGAGTATGGATGGAATACAGATCCACTCCAAAAATGTTATGATCTTAATATCTTTTACAATGTTAATAACAATACTGAAGTTGACTGTTTATAAAAACAAGATTAGAATTAACCCACTGATGCCAAGATGGCAAAAATACATGTCATGTCTACAGTGTTTTTGTTTACTGTCTTTACACTTAGTGCTTAATTCTACGACTGAATGGCAGTATATCATGCAATAGCTGTGAGTTGCCCGAGTTGCAGATTGCACTGCATAATAACATACCCGACACTGTCAGTGCATTGAAAGGAGCTCCTGTTTCTCTGATAGTAGTGACATAAATTGTTTGGTTATCGCTATTATATAAGACACTTAAAGTGAAGGGAAATCTTCAATTTTTCAGTCATTCACTAATAAAAAAGCTATAAACTATAAGCTATCAGGTGCCTAATACTGTGTTTGAAGTACTGAGTGAGCCAAGCATAAACAGAGGAAGTTGCTAGTGTGGACCAACAACCCTGCATTACTGGTCACTAGCCAATTTTTAATACGGCAGTTTGTAGGTGAATCACCTAGGTGTCAATTGCTAACCCCCACTTATTTCACTCTTTTACCCTTTTACTTGATTTTTGGAAAAAAAGTCTTTAGTTGTTTTCATTGGCATCAGTATTGTTCTAACACTATAATAATCATAATGTTATTGATAAAAAAAAACCCCTGGGTATTGATAATGTTAGAAAAAAAAAAACTTTCCTTGAAAACTCGATTAACAAGGAAATTAGGTGGTGACATATGATGTGTTGTAAGTAGCACCTTGGTGGCTAAGCCTAGTAGAGCCATCTATGGGTAAACAAAATTCACAGAGAAAACTACAATTGGTAATACCTTCTCCCAACGACAATGGGTTAATCCAACTATAGTGGGTTTATGAATTGTTCTCAAGTTTTTAGTGAATTTTGTTATACATAGATGTTTCCACAAGTGTTTAGACACCAAGGAGCCCATTTGCAGACCCTAGTGACCATGACTGATTTCCCCATTTCATGAATTTGTGGGAAATGGTTATTTTTTTAATGCCATTAATATCCATGCTGTTATTGACACTGTGATTATTATATTATTATTTAAATACCAATAACAATAAAGATAATGAAATGATAAGAATTAATATTTTCAAAATTTAAGGAAAATAGTGAACAGGCAAAACAGGTAGGACTTAAAATTTACTCTGTAATGACTAAGCATTAATGAAGCCATCTCTATTTCAATACAATTAGTAAACTAAAATTACATTGAGCATGGCATGTATGTCATTGGGTTTAGTATTGTTTACATATTAATACTTATTTTTAAAGTGATACAGAACTTGATTATAAATACCTAATGCCAGTATCTTTATTACAGGAATTTGATGCAGATTATTAGACACATATTTTTGAGTTGTGTAATTTGATAGTATTTTCTGCTTTTAGTATGTAATAGACATGCATATACAATGACAGCAACAGATTTCCACAGACTTTTTGTTAAGGTTAATCTTATAGTTTGGTCTTTCTTTTATGTTGGTTTTCATATGATAAGATATTATTTGTGGGCTCTGATGTTTCCTGTGTTTGTGTATGTATGTGCTAGAAAATTTTCTTATGTATTTTCTCTTAGTTTATTGTCTCAGAATAAGAAGAATCTCAACGAAATACCAAAATTCGTTACAAATACTGCATTATTCATAGAAGTATTGGGAAAAAAAAAAAAATCGGTGCATTACAAACCATATCATCATCATCATCATTGCCAAGCATTTTCGAGAAAGAAAAAAAATATTCAGTTGATGATGAACCATAGAAATAAAAATGCTTTATATCCAATATATCCATTTCATTCAATAAGCTCGTATCTCTATAGCTCACTGGCAATATTATAAAATCTTTTGCTGTATCTGTGACTCCACAGCGATGTTTGAACTACATGGCACCATTTTGTCACAGGATTTATGAGAGATTGTTGCACAAGAAAATTGGTATGCTCTGCAACATGATCATGAAGTTATTAGTCTATTTTTTGACTTCAGGGAAGATATACTTAAACTGTAGATTATATGATCATATATCTCAAGAGCTTTAGAAACTGTGATTGTTATATCTGAACCATTGTATTTTTTCTGAATTTTATTTAGTTTGGTTTAAAATTGTAATGTAATATTTCACAAGAGCAAAATGAACTACATATATTGCGGTCAAAATATGTTTTTTTTTTATTAGTAGACAACAAATAAGAGCCAGTATTGTAAAAATGTAAAAGACTGAATTCAGGTTTTTTTTTTTTTTTTTTTTTTTTTTTTTGTAAATAAAGTATTTATTTTTGTTATAACTGAGAATATTTTATCCTTCAATATCATCATCATCATCATCATCATCATCATCATCATCATCATCATCATCATCATCATCATCATCATCATCATCATCATCATCATCATCATCATCATCATCATCATCATCATCGTCATCATCATCATCATCATCGTCATCATCATCATCATCATCGTCATCATCATCATCAATTTGTTCTAATTATTTTTCTTGTTCTTTTTATAATTTTTATTGTTCCAGTTATTCATATTGTTCATATTATTATTATTAATAATATTAGTATTATTCCTATCGTTATCATTACCATTATAATTCATATTCATATTTATATTCATAGTCACATTCATAGTCAAATATTCATATATTCATGTGTTCAAAATCACATTATTATTATTATTATTATTATTATTATTATTATTATTATTATTATTTTTTTTTATTTTTATTTTTATTTTTATTTTTATTATTTTTATTTTTATTTTTATTATTATTTTTATTATTTTTATTATTATTAATTTTATTATTATTTTTATTATTATTATTATTATTTTTATTATTATTTTTATTATTATTTTTATTTTTTTATTTATTTTTTTATTATTAGTTTTATTTTTATTATTTTTATTTTTATTATTTTTATTATTCATGTTTTTCCTGTCATTATTAATGTTGTCATTAATGTTGTTAATTATTCTTACTATTACTCTTACGCTAACTATTACTATTGTACTACTACTACTATTTTATTAGCAATACTACTGCTATTATTACTCGTACAGTTATTGTTATTACTATTGTTTGGTTATTTTTTGTTGACATTACTATTTTTAGCAGTTCTTCAATATAAAAGATTTTAAGTGTAATTTAGATTAGTCTGTGACCTCTAAAATTTCAGTATTAACCCACAAAGTATTGCAAATTCTTAACAGTTAAATATTTACAGTAGTTTTGCTTATTTTGACAAGCATTTCTATTTTTTATTGACTTTAAAATGTTTTTTACAAGTATTTATATATTTGTTCATATATTTATTTATTTATTTACTTATTTATTTATTTATCCCACCTCCAGGGTTTCAGAACTTTTTTCCTTAATTACTGGATAGTTATAATTGCATCTTCCAGCCATATTTAATAAATATCAATTGGTGTTTACATATCTGATTAATGCTACTGAATTTCACCTGGTTTGGTAGCTTCTGATGCGTGTAGTCAGTTTATATGTTAAGAGAGTATAGATGGTATTTCTGCTTGTCTTGAAGTAAGATAATGGAATATCACTGAAGGAGAAAGATAAAGAGAGACCATGCTTTGTGGGTTAACTTCCTGCCGCCAGGGATGGCATGTGTGTATGTGCCATGCCCGTTGTGAGTTTATTTATTGATGATGCTTACAAATTATTGGCTTTATAGGTGTGTAGTTACCAATGAGTTAATTGCTAGTTCAACCTATCTTGTGTGTTTTCACTTTTTCTTGATTTTCGGTAATATTTAATATTTGTGTGGCTATTAGATTTGATATTAGCATCATAATAGTCATAATGTCAATAATGATAATATCAGTTTTAATTGGATTAAGAAAACATCTTTCCAAAAATTTGAAGAAAGTAGAAATCAAATGAGGTCATGTAAGCCTATTTTTGTTGTCTCCTTGATGGCTGTGCACTTGTTGAGCCATGTACAGTAAACATGATTTTGATAAATAAAACTACATTGGACATTACTTGTTTCTGGCGGCAGTGGGTTAAGATATTTTAATCTAAGGTTTGTTATTACTTGTTTGTAATCCAAATTCCTTGATTGACTCTTGGATAAAGTGGCATTTAGTTGTTTACCATTTTATATCCCACTGCCTTCCTACTTTGAAAGTTAAGTTTTGTCATTATAATCATTTTAAGTTCATTGGTATTGTTAAAGATCCCATTTGGTTAGACCACAAGATATTTCCTTTTTGATATTTTTTCAAAGCTATATTTTAGCATTGGTGTTTTAGCAGTGATGTAGAAAAAAAGTTGTTTTAGTTATTATAGACAACTAATATTTTGCCTTCTTGTGCAAAACGGTGCCATCCAAAGTTGCATCATCGCCCCATATGGTAGTCAGAGAACCTAGGCTTGGCAATGTGGATAGCACAGTACTGTCACCAGAAGAGCCGTTTGTTTAGAAGGAGCGGGACAGAAATGTTACCCCATGTCCCCTCCTGTGCGCAGTATCTGTAAATCATCATTGTCAAGGTGAGATTTTCACTTTTGAATACTCACTCTCTCATGCCTCTGTGAGGGTCTAAAGAGATTGATAAAATGCTACAGCATAGTAGAAGAAATTTCCGCCTTTTGATCAGTCTTCTTCCTTCTCTGGGAGAGGATTGCTGTTTTTTTTTTTTTTTTTTTTTTCCCCAAGTGCATTTGATATCTTTTTGTGTTTGTAATGATTTTGTCATTCCTACTGTGTACACGATCAAAGAGTAGAGCATTTAGTCCTTGTTATATCATTGTTTGTGGCATAGCTGATTCTACTAAATAATGGAGAACTTGTCTCCTTAGACAAAGAATAAATGTAATGATGTTCCTTATTTCTACAGGACCTCCCCCATCAGCTGCCTTCCCAGGTGCCACTCCGGGAGTGAGTTACCCGCAG
>NC_061852.1:10147001-10157001 GCF_019202785.1 Penaeus chinensis | reverse complement strand
ATTTAAACACCTTGTATACATTTATATATCTGACAAATAGAAAAACTCAAATGTTTGAAGTTTAATATCAAGATGATAAATCCGATAATTGACTTTGGGTCAGGAAAACAGGTCATACGCATTCAAAATTTGGTTGTGAAAGGTATGTGTGCAGTTAGATGAGAATCACACTTCAAAAAAAGTAACACTTATTGTAATTAATTTATTTAATTAACAATGAACTTCTAAACAAATATCACCACACTAGAATATTAAAATGCTAGTGACCTTGACAGATATTGAAATTAGGTAGAGAGAGAGGGGAAAACAGGGAGGGCGAGGGGGAAAGTTGGGAACTAGACTAGGTGGGGAGTTCTGGAGAAAGAAAAAAAAAAAAATGGTCTTGGATAATTTCACCAAGTTCTAAGTATTATGAAAATTTATCCCACTAAGGTATAGTTAAACCAAGCCAGATATGCCTAGAACATGCACTGTCTTCATAACTTTACCCATGTGTGCATAAAACATTTGTAGAAAAAGATATGAATTTAAAGAAAAATGCATGCATGAATATACTCACATAATGAAATATTGAGTAACATACACATTTCTATGCTTCTAGCTAGCATGACCGAGTTAGATTGAAAAAAAACACAAGAAAATTACTCTCAGAAATTAAATGAAGATAATCTACCATGACGAGGAAATTTGAAGAATCATGGTAGATAATAGAGAAGAAAATGCACTATCACGGACATATTCAGCTGTTAGAAAAAAAATTACTGCACTCGTTGAAAACTTCATGGCATGCACAAATGGGAAAGATAAAAAAAGGAAAAGCATTACCCTTGCATTCTTGGTTTTGTTTTTTCAGAGGGGGGAGGTGGTCGAGCTGGATGTTCTTGTTGTAGGCGTAGCTTAACCCCATAACAACGGGTCACTTCTATAGACATCAAAACAAACTGTTTGAAATGTGGCGTGTGGCTGTACGCCGCGGCGGTGCGCCAAAGTGCTACGAGCTGGTGATTCGGCTTGATGTATTGAACTCCCACACTCTAAGTCGGCGCGTTGCCATTGATCACCAGAGCTTAGTTTTTTTTTTTTTTTTTTAGTTTTCTTTACCCGTCACCAAGGGGTTAAGTCAGTATTGAGATGATGCCATGGGGGTGCCGCCCTCATTGGTTATCCCTGCTAGTTGGAGGGTGTGACATAGAATACATTTGAGCAATTTCAGACTGTCTGTCTGTCCTGTCTGTCTGTCCTGTCTGTCTGTCCTGTCTGTCTGTCCTGTCTGTCTGTCCTGTCTGTCTGTCCTGTCTGTCTGTCCTGTCTGTCTGTCCTGTCTGTCTGTCCTGTCTGTCTGTCCTGTCTGTCTGTCCTGTCTGTCTGTCCTGTCTGTCTGTCCTGTCTGTCTGTCCTGTCTGTCTGTCCTGTCTGTCTGTCCTGTCTGTCTGTCCTGTCTGTCTGTCCTGTCTGTCTGTCCTGTCTGTCTGTCCTGTCTGTCTGTCCTGTCTGTCTGTCCTGTCTGTCTGTCCTGTCTGTCTGTCCTGTCTGTCTGTCCTGTCTGTCTGTCCTGTCTGTCTGTCTAGAATTATGTTTTGAGCAAAATTTACCTCAATTTTTTTCCCTTCCTGTCCTGTCTCAGGCTGTAAGTTTAATAAGTGTAAAGAGGGGCATTGGTTGAGATGGCATTTTTGGATCTGGTTGCCTTACTGCCCACAGTGTGACCCAAAATCCAGGTATTAAGCTTACTTTACCAGATGTGTAACTTTAAGCTGACATGGACACTCGTGGCAGAATTCCTTCATCCCCTTTGCATTGATTGTTTTTTGTTATTTTTTGTGCATAGGCTTATTATGTTTTTTGCCTTCTTCGACAGTCTATATTTGTCATTTACTATTCTGTATCCAAATGGTAATAGGCTCTTTTCCTTGCATAGACTCTGTATCATCTCTCTAGGTAGTCTTTAACTTTGGGCAATAACAGCAATGATAGTAAGTAATATTTCGTTAATTTTCATATCTTAATACTTTTGTAATGTTCAATTTTCTCTAACATTCCTGCATCCCTGGAGCTGGTGCTCCTCCAGTGATGGCTTGTGGATTGATTAGTCAAATTTGGACTGGCAAATCTCATAATTGAAGCTGTGAACTGCTTCATTTCTGAAAACTGTTAAACTGAATCTTTTATTTTTACAATTTCTTTTGTAATTTGGCTTCTAATTATTGAAGCTTAAAGAAACAAAGATCTGAGGGAATAAAATGCTAAAAATTGTAAGGCTTGTGACAGGAAAATTGTGTATTTCTAGTAAAGGCATAAAGATAACCAGTCAAATACAGCTCTTTCACTGTGGAGAAATTAATTTGCATATACCTTTTCTAGACCTGTTTGCGTGTATGTACATGTGCCAGTGCATGTGTTTGTATTTTGAATTTTCTATAGTGCTAACATGGACTCTTGTCATGTTAACACACTACAGCATTTCCATAGATAAATATGTGATAAAAGGCTTTCCGTGAGATAGTTTGTGTGATCCCATTCTGAGAATACCTTACTCTCTATCTAGTCTTTCTCTTGAAAATTTCTGCCAATTACTTTGAACTATATAGAGAATCACAATATTGATAATGAAATTTGGGTAATGACCATAGCATAACTATTTTTATCGAAATTACAGAATCTTTTTCTGCTTAAGTTTTCTTTGTTTTTTGCCCTTTTCTAAAGTTTATATTTGTCATTTGATATGCTATATCAAGACAGTAATACTATTTTCATGGCAAAACTCCATATCACCTCTAAAGGTAGTCTAAAACTAATTTTCTAAATGTTTTCGTATTCAATTTTTTGTAACACACCATGCACCACTGTTCATTACGAGTAGGAATATGATCCTGAGCATGGAATTGTGTCTTCCCTCATGCTGCCACTCTTCCAGCCATGGCTCATGGCTTGTTTGTACTGGCAGAAATAATTCAGGAGCCCCTTCCTGAATGCCAACTGAATCTAGTCACCCTTCAGGAATTTTGTAGACTTTTAGTAGGTCATTCCTGTCACCCTAGCCTTTAGCTGAATATTTCATGATGGCATATTCAGTCCCCCCAGGCAAATTTTCCCATTATGGCTTATTCCCAGCCCTCAGCCAAATTATTTCATGTTGTTATGGTCAAGTCTCCGGGATCCAATGGGTTAAGCCATACAACATATATTGTATATTTGTGTGAGTATGAATGTATATCACATATATGAATATGTACATGTATCATCTTGCATGTAAGTATATTAACCTGACGTACAGTTTACAAAAGCTAATTAGAGAGTAAACTTTGTTGAAATAAGCATCATGATGTGAAACATTAAAAGTCTGACAAATGGAAAGAAAGTACAAAGTGAGTAATATGTATAACAGAACAGAAAGGGAAGTAATTGTTCTGTGTATGAGATAACAATTATTGTGTTGCTTTCTGTTTTGAATGACAAAATTGTTGTAACATTCTTTTCTGTCTGGTAGGTTGTTCCACAGTACTGCAACATGATGAACGTTATTTGATGAGATAATTGATAGTACAAGTGACACATTCAATAGATTATTATGCCAAATAGATATCTCCAATTTATCTAAAAGTAGATGATAATTTGTTCAAGCATATTTCATTGCAAGTAAATGTATTAGAAATTAAAGTATGGGTACTAATTCATAGATAATAAAATTGTTCTAAAAAAAAAAAAAAAAAAAAAAAAAAAAAAAAATCTGACATTGGCTGTCAGTACAAGGCTTAAAAGCTTTGTGAGTAATGAATAACGGTTTGCCCAAGCCTAAGCTTTCTAATGTTAACACATAATTTAGTTTCTTCATTTGTGTGGCCCTTGAAGAACAGATATGTAAACAAACTTGAAACACCAAAAACATATTATAAAGATAAATAGAATGTATCGAGAGGATTTATTTTATTCTTCTGTATATGTTGTAAATCATTGTCTTTTTTTTTTGAACTGGTGTTTTACATTGCAGGATAAGGACCCTGCCTCACTTGCATACTATCAGAACTTGGCAGCTGCCCAGCAAGCTCAAAAACTGGCCTACTCACAGCAGGCAGCATACCAGCAGCAGCAACAGTCCTTGTATGTACAGCAGCAACAACAGCTTTATCTACAACAGCTGCAGGGATACTATCCACCTCCTCCACAAGCTCCTCCATTCCAGCATGGACAGAATGTTTTGGTGTTGGTGAGTATTGTGAAAATAGAATATACAAAGTACATTACTTATTTTGTGTTTTGTTTTAACAGGAGGCTTAACCCAATGGCGACGGGTCACGCCTATAGGCGTCATAACAATACAGCCGAAATGTGGCGTGCGGCTGTCCGCCGCGGCGGCACGCCAAAGTGCCCTGAGGCAATGATTCGACTTGATGTACCGAATTCATGCGCTCAGAGTCGGCGTGTTGCCGCGGTTCGCCAGAGCGTAGATTTTTAAAATATTTTCAATACCCGTCGCCAATGGGTTAAACAGAGGTTTCTCTTTAAGCTCTATCTGCTATTAAAACAGCTCTTTGTAATGCTTGTTTTTTTAAATGGCAAGAGAAAGTTTCAGAATATTGCTGCTAATATCTCTTTCCCTGAAGTACACATTTATGAAATGTAGCATAGAAGAGGACTTGATGGGCAGGAGTATAATAGAAGGGGGAATTCAAATGGGACTTTTGGCTCTTGCAGTTTTCTCCCTAATGTACAGATTATATAACTGATTGCATTTAGAATATTATCAGAAGGGAAATGCTGTGATGAAATCCTCTAATACTGCAAATCATGTTCCCAAATTTTGCAATAAGTGGGTTTTAAATGATTTTCTATTTTTGATGGATGCTTTGTAGATGAAAATGATCCTATAAATGAAAGCAAGTACTGAAATATACATATTGAGTGTATTGTTACATGTGCTGCTGTGTTTACACTTACATGTTTTATAAGATTTATTATGAAGAGGCTTGATTTATGTTCATGGCTTTTCCAACTCTGTCCCTAGATAAGAAAAAAATAAAGTATAACATTTCTAAGATACCGGATTTCTTTCCTTTTCCAGAATGGTTTTGATTCTGGTGCCAGGTTCGATGGCATTGCCCAGCCCAGCATCCCTCCCCCACCCCCCGGCGTTGGACCAAATGCAGCTCAGCTAGCTGCTGCTTCCGGTGCTCAAGTATCGATGAGTCAGAAGAAAGGTTCCTTCCTCAGTGGAGGTTCAGGCGGAGGGTTCACTTTTTGGTAAAATGTTTTAAGGGTTATATGTAAAAGACCAAAAAAAACAAACAAAAAAAAAACAAAAACAAAAAAGATTGGAATATTCTTGGTTTGATACTTTTTATTTTTGATGTAGAAAGACATCTGACCAATAAGAAGAGAAGAATTTTTTTTTTAAAGTAGAATCTGGCAACGTATTTTGGCAAGAAGAAAAAAAAACAAAGATGTAAATAAGTAAAAAATATATGTATAAAGAAGACTTCAGAAGTCGACTTTGCAGTTTTGTTTGAATGCTTAAACAGGGTAAAAATGTAATTATCCATTTTGCAGTTATTGTAGGAAGAGGTGGAAGGGATTAAAGGTTATGACAGTGTACTAGAGTGAATAGAATTGCAACGGACCACCTTCTATGTGGACAGACTCTAATTAATGGATACTATATAGTTATATATAATAATTATATATAGATGTATATTATATTGTCGTTGATGAATATATAATTATATATAATAATTGTGGATATAAATATATATGATCATTATATGATTAGTTTTCATGGATGTCTTAGAGAGTTGGGAGAGTATGCCCTTTGTACTCTGTGTTAAGCCTTTTTTCCCCAGTGATATGTTTGAGTACTTTTTTTTTTCCTCCAGTTGGGCTGATACATTGGAAGTTATTGTATCAAATAAGATGTCTCTTTTTGTTTTTTTCTAGTTGTTTTTCTTGTCAGAGTCCTAGGGGCTGTTGGTAATATATTATTGATTTATGAAGTACCTTAAATTTGATATATGATTTTTTGTGATTTAGGTGTACCTGTATAACCAAAGCATAAAAGAACAACAAAGAGAAAGAGAGAGAGACAAAACAAAAAGGTTCAAAATAATGTATTGTTTATCATTTTGAATTCTTTTTAATTCCCTTTTTTAAAAAATCTTCATGCAGTGTACTTTTTCACAAATTGTGATCTTCCCAATAAAGCCTCAGATCATGAACTTCCTCACTCTCTTTCCAACTCCTGCTCTCTAGGAGGTAATACTGTGACACTTTGTTGGAGGATACTATCACAAGTATCTTCATCTTATTCAAAGGAAAAGACTTTGGTTTTGTTTGTTTTAATCTCTGTCTGCAATTCATTGAGCTGCGTGTAGTGAATTTATGTAATGGTTCACCATTGGCATTATATTCAGTTCAACTTATCCACTGTCATACCTGTTTGCAGTTTGAATTAGTTCTTCAAGAAAACTTTAAAACTCAAATTCAGAAACTCGGGTTACTGCAAAGAATAGCCAAGTTAAAATAATGGATGTAAAGACAGCCACCTAGCTCACTGGGGTGTTAATGTAAAGATTCGTTGTTGTAGGAATTTTTGCAGCCAGCCAAAGTATTGCAAAATTTTCACAGTTAAATGACCAAGAGAGAGAGAGAAAAAACAAAGACGGAGTGAGTGTTCATCTACTATTGTGTACTCAGGAATACAGTACATTAAGTAAGCCATTGCTCCATGAATGTGATCTAGATTGTTGTTCGTTGGTTGATGTTGATCGTGTTTTTCCATAAGGTTCGGGGTTTTCACTTTTCACACTAGAGGCTTATTACCAATGCACATACATAGTCAACATTATGACAATGATACATACTAGCCATTTAGATGTATGTATGTATTTTTGTATATATGTATGTATTATGTATGTAAATAAAATAGGAGGTGATGTCATAATGATTATCACTTCACCATCTCAAGGGATTTTCTAGTCCAATTTTTTTTCTCTCAAATGGCCTACTTAGAATCCCTTTGGAACTCTGGTCAAGGTGCTCATCAGTACTATGCGTGAAGTGTGAAATCTGCTTGCCAGTGGTGAAAGAGATTGATAAATATGTTATATTTACTTACTATTTGTGGATATGACAGCAAAGATATTATCCTACTTGTATTTACTAGAATATTTTAGAGGGTGTGTAGTGGAAATTTTAGAGGAATATTTAGACTGGTTGCTATTTAGCCTTTTCCTTAATATTAGAGTAATGGGAATTTTTCATGCTCAAGCATTACTATTCCTATTTGTATTAATCACCACTAACTTGATGTATTCTTACTAAACAAATAGTTTCGAATTTAAGGAATATACTATTATCAGAATTGTAATTGTATGGTAATTCTTATGAACAATAAAATATTGACAGAAATGGTTTTCTCATCTAACTCCTATTTTGCAGGGATTTTGCAATCCTGAGGAAGACCGTAATGCAATCATCTGTTTTATATGTTGCTTGGAATTGGAGGGATAAAGTCAACTTGGTAAAGAATATATATGTTTTCAAACACAGCATAATTTTTTTTCCTATTTGAAGTCTGTATGACTAATACTGAACTGAAACGTACATGATGTCTGGAAAAAAATTCTCCAACTCTGAAGTTTACTCAAAATGCCATTTTGGCGAGTTTGATCCTTAAACTGTGGGTGCCTTATGTATAGTGGCCTTTCATATTACAGGTGAATATGAATAACTTTTTTTTTTTTTTTTTTTTTTTTTCGCCTGTTAACATACGTTTTATTGTCTGTCTTGTAAAACGGTATATTTTGCATTACTTTTTATACCTGTACACAATTTTTCTCCCTTTCTAGTAGCACCTTATATATTCCATTTTTCTTCACTTTTTTCATAGTTAATCTGCGGCTCATGTACAACCACCCTTTTTTTTTATTCACCTGTTTTTTCAATTTATTTATCAATTATACCTTTTAACCAACTGACACAGAGTTTGAACATGTGTGTGCTGTCCATTATCATTAGATTTATTATTATTTTTTTTTTAAATATAGATGGCTCCACAAGTACTTAATGACTATGAAGTTTTAGTTGACATAGTCTAACTTAACGTATTTGCCCCAGTCCTTGCATATATGGATTAAAAAAATATATATTATTAATATCAGTGTTATTATTATGAAGATGATTAAGGTAACATTCAACTGTATCCTATGTGGACTGAGGTCTGGGCATTGGGCTTCCTTGACAACTCTCCCAGCCCACATAAATACTTGTATAGATATCAAGACTCATTACCTTCTCTTTACAATACTATATCCTCCCTCAAAATCCCATGACTGTTGTTGTTGTAAGGGGGTTAAGAGATGAAGACTCAGGTCCAGTATTGGGTAACTCATTCTTTGGGCCTTACCTAATTTTGCAGGATGTTTTCTCACCCTTTCCTTTTCTTCTCCAACCCCTTCTACTGTCCACATCCTAAAGTGTGAGAACTGTGTTGAAAGTTTGAAAGGTTGTCTTTGTGTCAGTCATGAATGGTCACTGGAAGTCATGGGCACAGTATTTCCCTGTTTAGTTGTCTTTTCTTATCTCTCATGGGGACCTTGAGGGGTGGACCTTTTCTCTTTCCTGCCCCCCCCCCCCCCCCCCAATCCCTTGCCCGTTGTTGTCGTGGGGGGGCTTAGGAGGCAGAGACTGGGACCCAATGCTGGGGAACTCCCCAACCTTGGGACTCAGCCCTCGACTCAACAAATTTTGCATGTTTTTTTTTTCCCCTCCTACTTTTTCCTTTCTGTCCCTTCACCAACCCCTTCTACTATCCACTTCCTAAGGTGTGAGAGCCGTGCTGAAAGGATGAAAGGCTGACTTTGTGCCAGTCCTGAACGGCCTGAGGGAGCCATGGGCACAGTATTCCCCTGCTTGTCTAGCCCTTACCCCTCAAGCGACCCTGAGGGGTGGACCATTTCTCTCCCAAACATACTCCAGGCTTATCATGGCCAACAATGAATAACCATTAACCATTAACCATACCATTATTAGAGGCAATGACTTGCCTCTTCATCAAATAGCTCCACCAATTCAAACTCGCCCGATTCCCTGACCCCAGGCTCTCCTTTGACCACGGCTCTGAACACTACAACTAATACCCCCTCCTCAATGCTGACTAGTACAGTATCCACCCTAATCAACACCCCAGGAGACATTTCTACTCCCAACATGCTCAACTTCAACAACTATACCATCACAACCTTCTTCATCAACTACCCCATTCTCCCTTATTACTACCTTACAACCTTCCACCTCCCCATAACACTACCTCCCTCAACACTACTCCCTCTTCCTCTACTACCCCCATCTCTACAAAATTCTTAAATAATCTATTTAGCCCAGCCAAATGGGACCGATTTTCGTGATCCCTCCCACAACGTCTCGCACTTTCTGCTTTGACAACCTGTTTTCATTCCTCAAATGCATATACATCCTTCACTTGATCTAACCCCTATACATTACCTTACCCAACCTTAACCCATTTACTCGTCACGTCACTTCCTTTGCCCAACTTTGACAACTAATCACTAACTCAACCACCCTTCACTACCATTTACTATAGTGCTACATGACCTTAGATGTCTAGCACATTTACTTTGCTTTTAACCATTAACCATTAACCATTCTCTTTCCTGCATACTCCAGTCTTACCATTACCAATAGTGAAGATTTTGTACCCTTACTGGAAGTATGCAGGCTTGCCCCTTTATTGGTTAGACCCACTGGCTTTTAACTTTTCCAGTTCCCCAATGACTCGTCTTAGATCATGACTGAACATTGCTACTACTACCCCTTTTTGCTGCCTGTTGGTCCTCTGTCCATCCCCAGCACCCGCCCTGGGGCCAAGATTTACTAATGAGCAGTAATAAATCATATGAGGTTTGTGTGCTCCCTTATTTCTCACATAAAGGAATTTTTGTTTAACACTTCTGCGGTCTTAAATACATCTCCAGATGAGAGACTATAGCGA
>NC_061852.1:10139501-10142001 GCF_019202785.1 Penaeus chinensis | reverse complement strand
GTACCAGCTCACTCGACACCACACCCTCTTCCTCCGTCCTCACCCTTCAACTTCTTCCACTCTATAAACCTTTTGAGTACTCTCTTTAGCCCAGCCAAGTGGGATCGATTTTTTTATGGTCCCCTTACTACTACCCCTTACTCTGACAGCATCCTAATCTTCCAACAGTGTCACCAAAAACAAGTCGTCCCGATAATTCATGCCTTGTTACAGTTATATCTGAATCCCAAATACAAGCATTGTCTACCCTAACTGGCTTCACTGGCAAACCTATTCCTGCCCAACCCCTTCCTTCCCTTCATAATTGTATCGGATATGTCTCCAGCTCCCCGGTAAATTCTCCTGTCTGACTTGCTCACCTTCCTTGCTGACTATGATGCAGTATCAATGCTACACTATTCCCCCTAAAGATCGCCGTAAGTCCTTCACCAATGTTTCCAGGATTGCGCTCCGCAGCTATGACGTCCTCCATGATGTCAGAAATTTTGGCTTCTTGGCCACCTTGCTCCACAGCCCTCTGCCCTCTGTGTACCCAACCTGGTCACGATCGTTCAAACTACTCTGCGCAGTCACGCACGTGTGTCAGTTGTGGTGACTCCCATTATGTATTTTATAAGGACTTTCCTACCTACAAGTTGAGTCTGAGGTAGCAGTTCTCAGATTCAAACTTAGGAAGCATGCCGACAAGGTTTCTCTCTTTCTCCCTTCTTCAACTCTGCTTTCGCTCTGCCACTCCGCTTTCTTCCCAAGATAATTCTGCATCTTCCCCAGTGTCTCTTTCTCCTTATATGTACCCAAGTCTACCAGCTCCCAGTCAATTTTTTTGCCGTTCTAAATCCAGACACTCCAACCACTACTACTTTCCAAATACCTACCCCTCCTCGCTCTGCTCCTCCGACGTCTGTCTCTTCCTTCGCTTATAAAAGTTGGTTTCACAGAGCTCCTCTGACTACCTATCCTCCTCCTCTTCATATTCTTTCTACACCCATTCCTCCCACTCCTCTCAACCATGTTGTTCCTTCCTCAATTCCTTCTCTGTCTTCACTATACTTATCCATCAGGAAACGCTATATATTATATCTTCCTTTCAAACTGCTTTCCCTTGCACATATATCCACATCTTTCTTCGCCGCTGGATCACAACTTTTCAGTTTACTTCCCCCCCCTTCCCCCCTTGATTGCTGCGTTTGAAATTCTACTTTCCCAACGCCAACTGCCTTTCCTTATAGTTGGTGACTTTCACTGCCGTCACACTCTGGGGGGATTCCACCATTACCTCATCTGGCCACTCCTTGGAACACTTTGTCTGCACTACTGACCTTGCCCTTCTTAGTTCAGACCACCCCAACCACTTTGACATGCGCACACAATCCTTCTCATTCCTTAGACTTTTATTGGTCAGTTCTGGACCACTTTTCCTATGGTGACCACTTTCTCTTTTCCTTTCTCCTACTTCGCCCCCCCCCCCCCCATTTGGTGTATTGATAGAGCTGATTGGCAAAGTTTTACCTCTCTTTCTACTGGATCTCTTGCTCCACCATCCCTTTCTTCCACTTCATATATGCTTCTCATTTCCACTGCTATTGTCCCAAGTTCTGATTTTACAGCCATTCCTCATATCTCCTCACCTCATACCTTTGTGATAGTGATTATGATGTTTTGCTGAAGTGCGCACCCTAGATCAGTTATCGCCACAAGCCAGGCACCCCTAGCAGCTATCAGCCCTTATCTCATTTGGGAGAGTTCAGCTTCTCGAGCCTACTTTGACGCTTTGATTTAAAATAATCAATCAATCTTGAGCTTACTGGTTCTCCCGCAAAGACTTCAGGACTCAATAAGTCGAAAGCTTGCCTAAACCAAAGGCTCCGTTATACTTAGCAATGGCATTATTCGATGGTACTCTTCAAGCATGTTTTGCATGAAAACCATTTCCTCGTTTCATATAGTTGATTGCTTTTCTTCTCTGCCGCTGTCTAGGAGTAGCGTATTAGTAAATTTTGTCTTCCAGTTAGTATAATTCGAAACTCTCACATCGATTTTTTTATGCTACGAAATACACACACACACACACACACACACACACACACACACACACACACACACACACACACACACACACACACACACACACACACACACACACACACACACACACACACACACACACACACACACACACACACACACACACACACACACCACACTTTGAACTTTATCCCTCGCCGCGGCTAAATTTGCATGGTCTTTTCTTCTCCCCCTGTCCTTTTCCCTCTCTTCTTCACCCCCTTCCGTCCACTTATCCTAATCGTTAAGTCATTTTTACCCTTTTCGCCACAATACTTTCCCAAGTGTTATATGATCTTTGACGTCTAGCACATTTATTTGTTTTAACCATAAAAAAAACTACCGTATTCATTTACCATACCATTTATTTTCAAGAGTGGCTCCCCTATGTCTGACATAGACCTTGTTACATATGTAGAAGGTTTCATGAAATAAT
>NC_061852.1:10099501-10102001 GCF_019202785.1 Penaeus chinensis | reverse complement strand
ACACACACTACACAGCACACACACTACACAAACACACACACACACACACACACACAAAAACACCACAAACACACACACACATACACACACACAAACACACACACACACACAACACACACAAACACACACACCAAACAACACACAACACACACACAAACACACACACACAAACACACACAACAACACACACATACCACAAAACACACAACACAAACAAACACACACACACAAACACACACATACAGACACAAAACACACACATACACACACAAAACACACACACAACACACCAAACACACAGACACAAAACAACACAACAGACACAAACACACACACACACACAAACACACACAAACACCACACACACACAAACACAAACACACACAAACCAACACAAACACACAAACACAAAAACCACACAAACAAACACACACACAAACACAAACACACAACACACACAAACTCACACAAAACACACACACATAACACAAGCACACAACACATACACAAACATCACCACACACACACACACAAAACAACCACACACAACAAACCAAACACACACAAAACAACACCACAACACACAAACAACAACACAAACACACAAAACACCACACACACCACAAACACACACACAAACACAAACAACACACAACAAAACAAAACACACACCTAAACACACCAACACAACACCAAAAAAATCAAAAAAACCACACAAACCAAAACACAACCAACACACAACAGAAACCACAATACAACCCACAAAAAAACACACACAAACCAACAAAATACAACCACACACAAAACCAAACCAACAAACACAACCAAAACACAACAAACACACACACACCACATCTTTGTACATTCCCTACGAAAGACAGTTCTGTTGAATAATAGACCATTGTAAGGGTTTAATGCGTTGATTAATTAGCGAATTTAATATATAGGAGTTGATTTTATGTCTTCCTATTGGTCGATCTTTAAAGCAGAGAGAGAGGGAGAGGAAGAGAGAGAAGAGGAAAAAGAGGAAGAAAGGGAGAAAAAGAGCAGGAAAAAAAAAGAGAGAAAAGAGGCAAAAAAGGAGGAGGAGGAGGAGGGAAGAAGGCGGGATAGAGGAGGAAAATGGAAAGAGAAGGGGGAAGATGATAAGAAAAAAAAAAAAGAAAGGAGAAGAAGAGGGGGTGGAAGAAGTAAAACGAAGAACAAAAAAGAGAAAAAATAGGAGGAGGAGGAATGATAAGTATAAAAAAGGACGTAAAAAACAGAAGTAGAAAAAGAAAAGAAGTGGAAGAGAAAGACGAAAAAGAGGAGCCAGAAGAAGAGGGAGTAGAGGAAAAAGATGAATAATAATTTTAATAAGAAACAGAAAACGATGAAGAGAAGGACGAATAAAAGAGAGAAAAAGGAGAGAAGTACGATAATAATTAATATTATTAATCAGTATCAAAAACATGAGCACGTACAGATTTATTGTTATTATTATTATTATTATTATCATTATTATCATTATTATCATTATTATCATTATTATCATTATTATCATTATTATCATCATCATCATCATCATTATCATCCTTATTATTAGTAGTAGTAGTATTATTATTTTTGTTTTATTATTATTATTATTACTATTATTATTATTATTATTATTATTATTATTATTATTATTATTATTATTATTATTATTATTATAATTATTATCATCATCATCACCATCATTTTTATCATCATCATTAACATTATTATCATCATTCTAATTATTATCCTCATTATTATCATGATCCTTAATTAAGAACACGAGCCAATCGTACATCACAGACTGTCACATTTGATAATAAAGTTGATAATAAAGCCGACACTCCTGCGATGATTTTGGTGGTATAGGTGATGGTGAGGAATGGTGGTGAATATGATGACGATCTGGAGGAGTGGTGATGATGATGATAATGATTTTGAAGATGACTGATTATTGGTGTTAATGGTGATATTGATGATGATTCATAGAGATGATATGTATTGATGATGATGATGATGATTGATGGTGATGATGACGTTGGTAACGAATATGGTGTTGATGGTAATTGGTGATGATGATGTTGCATAACTTGAAAATAAAAATCGTAGAAATATTTCAAGATGTCAACTCAAAGGGTTCCTTTATGCATACATAATCTATGCTGTATCTCCCTTCTTTCCGTTTCTCCTTTTTGAACTCTCATTTATTCTTTTATATTCTCCCCTCTTATTCCACTGTCATTTCTGTCATCTTCTCGCCTGTCTCCCATATTCTTTCTTTTCTGCAGCTGATGATATGATCTCCTTTGGGTTCGTGTAACTCCTTTGAATCCGCATGAATCCGCATTTGGAGATTTGTGACGTCATCTTTCAAAGGCATAGATTGTCACTTTTTTTTCCACTGAGGGAGAAAAGGGGGAATTGAAGGGCATGGCATCGAGGAGGATGAGGATGAGGAGGATGAGGATAAGGACGAGGATGAGGA
>NC_061852.1:10092001-10094501 GCF_019202785.1 Penaeus chinensis | reverse complement strand
GTATTATTGTATCATACACATTTTATCTCCAAGCGATTTTTTTTATACCATTAGAAAAGTAGAAAAAGCAACATTTTTTTTCTCGTTTATATATATAACTGATTGCCCCGAATTTCTATTAAAGTCAAAAATGTCTTTACCTCGCTTTTTTTTTTATCTCGTCTTTTGGGCAGAATGTGGCAGTATTGGAAAATCCGAAGTTCGAGTAAATTGCTTTTCGACCTGCTACAGCGAGATGGATTTCCGGTTTACAATGTGTTCGAACTTCCTCTCATAAGGATGGAGGGATTGGGGAATGCACGCGCAGACACACACACACACACACAGACACATACAGACACAGACACATACAGGTACAGGCACGGAAACACAGACGGACATAAACATATAAAGACACATACATACGCATGAACACACACACACATACATTTACACACACACACACACACACACACACACACACACACGCACACACACACACACACACACACACACACATACATCTACACACACACACACACACGCACACACACATACACACACACACACATATATATACATAATAAAAATAACACACAAAAATAATAAACAGAATCAACTACACATAGCAACAGAAACAGAAGACCACGCCCACTTCCTCAAAGGCACACCACGCAGCCACAGACCCTTGTAGAAGAGCACCGAAGGACAGCCAGTCGTGGGATGAATGTATTCGGGTCGCGGTCAATAGGATCATGTTACAATGGCGTCCCGTTTTCTTCGCTCCGAAAAGAAAACGGGATATGGAGCAGGCGAAGGATGCGAAGGAGAGATAGAGGAATGAAGAGAGGAAGTGGGGATGGATGGATGAGGGAAACGGGGGAAGAAGAGTTAAAAGATGTAAGGATGTTTGTCGCGGAATGATAAAAGTTAGTATATATGTATTTTGTATATGTGTGCCTTACACGCGTAGAGTTATCTATCTATCTAACTACCTATCCATCTCTCTACTATCTGTCTATTTATCTCTCTATCTGTCTATCTATCTCTTATCTGTCTTCCCATCTAAATCTTTTTATGAACATACTTTTTATAACACACACACACACACGGAACCTATTCAACTCAACAGGCTATGACAATAATAGTAACAGCTCGAGCATTATGCAAATTTGAATTAGCATTAGGACAATGGTTTCAGCGCTATAGACTTTAGAACGAAGTATAATTCACTTAGCTTCCGCTCTCGGGATTCAAACTGGGAAAACCTTCTATGCTTCAAAATTACGCATATCCGCTTACTCACATGTTTCGGAAATCAAGAAAGATTTAGAAAAAAAAATGGTATAAAAATACATGAAATTTGATATCGAAATGAATGATTAGTGATAATAATCATTAACCATTGATAGCACAATGATATGAAATCGGTAAATTCAAGGTAAGCCATAAATAACAGATAAATCAAACAATAGATAAAAGAAAATGCACATGAAAAGGCTTCATAAGAAAATTCACAGCGTTGCCAACAACATCACTTTGCACCACTGGACGCTGTTGCCAATCCCCGGGGAACCCCACTCGCGGAAATGACAATATTACCAGACCTGGGGGAGACCCATGGCTTTTAGGATGGGCTGTAACTCATGGGATCTGCCTTGTTAACCGTGGACGAGGCAAAGTTGATGTTATATATATAAATATATATATATATATATATATATATATATATATATATAGACACACACACACACATAAACATACACACACACACACACACACACACACACACACACACACACACACATATATGTATATATATATATATATATATATATATATATATATATATATATGTATCTGTATGTGTGTGTGTGTGTGCGTGTTTATATATATATATATATGTATATATATATATATATATATATATATATATATATATATATATGTATATATATACATACATACATACATAAATACATACATACACACACACACACACACACACACTTACACACACACACACACACACACACACACAGATATATGTGTATATGTATATATATATATATATATATATATATATATATATATATGTATATGTGCACGCACTTGCGCGCGTGTGTATGTGTGTATGTGTATGTATACCGTTTTCTTCTCTCTATCTTTATCATTCCATCTTCCTTCCACAAAAAAAGTAGAAACAAAATATAAGAATTGTTTTTTTTCGCCGACGATTTAAAAAGTTTGTAATATACTTTGTAAGGTCCTGGACAGGTATAGAGGCGATGAAACTTTGCATTTTCTCAAATTCCAAAGTTGAAAACCCTGTTCTGCAGTCTATGAATACCTGAAGGATTCTTAGTCTGTAGCATACAACTCCATCCAAGAAGTGATAGAAAAATGAAGTAGAAAGTAAATATATATGAAAAGCAGAATTGTGTAATGGGTGGTTGCTTTTTTGGATGGATAACGAAAACAATTTATCACTTAAAATAGTGTTGGTTTAAAAACTCCGTTA
>NC_061852.1:10074501-10077001 GCF_019202785.1 Penaeus chinensis | reverse complement strand
GTGATCGCAGATGAAGGGTCTGCTGATTGGTAGCCGACAAACTCTCACCTTTACTTCAGAAAGCTCTGCACTGATATTGTCCTCATATAATAAAATATAATAATTTACATTTTGACGATGGCGTAAATCGTTACACCATATCCATTTCCCAAAATCGCAGACTCAAAGATTCGTGATAGATTCCCTGATGTGCCCATGACTCATCTCGAAAATATAAAAAACCTACATCTGTGACGATGAAAACCCAGACCACGGTGCTCTCTCGCTCCCTCGTGGTTACCATAACCTGACCTGACTTTCAATAGTGAATGAAAAAAAAAAAAAAAAAACACATTCCAGTTTCATTTCTTGGAGCAACCTCGCGCTCACGTGTTAAGCTCTGATCAAATGAGAAGGAAATAACCCCCCGAAAAGGCCTTCCTGCATCTTACCTGGCTGAGAATGAGGCTCTGGATCCACAACGAACCCAAGCGAAAACCCTCTTGGATTATGTGTGGACCGTTCATCACACGCGCTATTACTCTTGCGCGGTGTGGCAGACTCTTAGAGCGGGCCTGGTAGAGGTTCTGTCAATGCCAACGCGCAGAGGAGTAAAGCTAGAGAAGTAAAGTGCTTTGTGTGCGTGTGTGAGTGAGTGTGAGAAAGAGAAAGAGAGGGAGAGAGAGAGAGAGAGAGTGAGTGAGAAAGAGAGAGAGAGAGAGAGAGAGAGAGAGAGAGAGAGATACAGAGAGGGAGAGAGAGGAGAGAGAGAGAGAGAGAGGGAGAGAGAGAGAGAGAGAGAGAGAGAGAGAGAGATAAAGAGAGGGAGAGAGAGAGAGAGAGAGAGGGAGAGAGAGAGAGAGAGAGAGAGAGAGAGAGAGAGAGAGAGAGAGAGAGAGAGAGAGAGAGAGAGAGAGAGAGAGAAAGAGAGAGAGAGAGAGAAGGGTGGAAACAGTGAGGGAAGAAAGATGATACAAGATAAGGTAAGATGAGATGAAAATTGAGAGAAGAGAAGAGAAGAGAAGACAAGGTCAGATAAAATAAGATGAGACGAGGAGTTAAGTTGTGTTAAGTTGTTAAGATAAGGTGAAATTAAATGAGATGAGATGAAATAAAATGAGATGGGATGAAAGGAAATAAGATGAGATGAAATAAATAAGATGAGTTTTAATGAAATGAAATTAAAGGATATGATATGAGATGAGATGAAATGAAATGAGATGAATTTTTTTTTTAGTAAAATAAAATAAAATAAAATAAAATAAAATAAAATAAAATAAAATAAAATAAAATAAAATAAAACAAAATAAAATGAAACAAAATAAAATAAAATAAAATAAAATAAAACAAAATAAAATGAAACAAAATAAAATAAAATAAAATAAAATAAAACAAAACAAAATAAAATAAAATAAAATAAAATAAAATGAAATTAAATGAGATGAGATGAGATGAGATGAGATGAGATGAGATGAGATGAGATGAGATGAGATGAGATGAGATGAGATGAGATGAGATGAGATGAGATGACATGAGATGAAATGAAATGAGATAAGAGAGAGAAGACAAGAGCATCCGCCGCAGGAGCCTAGACTTCCTCCCGAATACATTAGTCTTAAAATCCCCATTCCTCTCTTGTCCCTTCCTTCGCCCTCGTTATTTCTTTTTTCCTTTCGTCTCCTCCTTCTTCCTCTCTCTCTCTTTCTCCCCCTCGCCTCTTCCGCTCTTTCGACCTTCTCTTTCCCTTCTGTCTTCCTTCTCAAAGCCCTCTTCTCAGTCCTTCTTCCTCCGGCTCCTCTCTTCTTATCTCAGTTCCCTGAATCTTCTTCTTCTTCTTCCTCCTCCTTCTTCTTCTTCTTCTTCTCTTCCTCCTCTTTCTTCTCCTTCTTTTCTTCATCCTCACAATCCTCCCCTTCCTCTACCTCCTCTCACTAATCCTCCTCCTTCTCTTCCACCTCTTCCTACTCCTCCTAATCTTCCTCTTCCTCCTCCTCCTCTTCTTCTTCCTCCTCCTCCTTCTCTTCCACCTCCTTCTATTTCCCCTAATCTTCCTCCTCCTCCTTCTCTTCCACCTCCTTCTATTTCCCCTAATCTTCCTCTTCCTCCTCCTCCTCTTCCTCCTCTTCCTCCTCTTCCTCCTCTTCCTCCTCTTCCTCCTCCTAATCCCCCTAATCCTCCTCCTCCTCTTCCCCTCTTCCTCCCTCCACCTTTGAAGGGCTTACGCACCGCCCTTGAATAGCGGCCCTGGCACTGGCACTGGCCCTGCGCGTCCAGCTTCCCACAGACCTCGTCACAAGCGGCTCTCCTGCAAGTAGGATGTCACGGGAGCCAGTGTAGATTATTCATTCTCGGACTTTGAGCGGAAATGCTTACTTATTTTTAATGAATATATATTTTTCTAATTCCTTGTTATGACTCGGGTTTTGGGATTAAATGCTGTTTTTTTTTCCTTCTCATTTTTTCTTCGAATTCCTCGGTAAGACTCATGTTTTGAAAGGAAATGCTGAGATTTTTTTTTTTT
>NC_061852.1:10019501-10024501 GCF_019202785.1 Penaeus chinensis | reverse complement strand
ATCTCCAAATACTCTTGTTGACAGAGTTCATGGCTCCTGCTGCCAGACCAGTCCGTCTATTGACTTCCTGGTCTGAGTCCAGAGACATGGACTGTGCTATCAAGGTTTGTAAAGCTCTCTGTGACTCCAATATCCTCTCCGCAAGCATGTATCGACTGCACAGGTTATCTGAATAGGCCCGCAAATCCTGAATCTTGGTCTTGGTCCAGGAAGCCTCTAGACCCAAGGGGTTTGCCTCATTGCTGAATGCATTCAGAGCTACTACCGGAGATTCCAGAGGCTCAGATAGGATAGCAACAATGTCAGCAAAATCAAGGTTCATGACGTTGATATTGCTCAGCGTTGATTCACAGTGACTTTGGATAGTAGCTCGTTTCATTATCTATCCTTGCAAGTGTTGGAAAGTGTAAGTGCAAGGACACAGCCTGAGTTAACAGGAGAGAAGCTTGACAGGCCCCCGCCACAGCACTTTCAGTACCATTATAAAGGCTTAATCCAATAATTCATGTTGGAATTCCCCTAAGTCTTAGAATCTCCCATAGTGATTCGCGATGTACCAAGTCAAACGCCTTCTGGAGGTTCGGTCGGTCGTGGGCTGCAAGCAGCCCACGACCGAACTCCCGCCGGCGTTCCAAAATAATTCGAAGCGCTAGGATACGGTCTATTGTGAACTTGACAGATTTGAATCCAGACTGCTACGGTCTCTAGTACCTTAGTAGGTGGTCTCGGATCCGTTTCAGAAGGATGTGGGCGAAAACCTTGCCTGGTATACTAAGCAGCGTGATGCCACAGTAGTTGCTACAGTCATAACGGTCCCCTTTCCCTTCCATAGAGGGATGACCACGCCCCCCAGCAGGTCTGGGGAAATGGAACCAAACTGTTAGATGGCAGCAGGACAGTATGCAAGCCTCGTGCCATAGGTTCACCCTTAGCCTTTAGCAGTTCAACAGGGATATCGCATATCGCAGCTTTCCCACCCATCATCTTAGAGATAGCCTCGCTAACCTCAGTTAGGGTAGGAGGTTACTCGCTGATGGGTGGGTCCGGCACAGAGATTGCGACACCATTTGCATCCAGAGTAACTGCTGGAGGGTCTTCCTGGTACAGCTGTTCAAAATACTCAGGCCAACGTTTACGAACCCCAACATGATTCGTCCATCCACTGTGCGGACTGCAGTCACCTGCGAATAGGGCTTGAAGTTTAGTCATTTACTAAGGTCATTTCCTAAGAAATGGCCTTCAACCTCCTGTTCCTTGTCCTTCTCAACAGTGTCCGAGTCTTGTGCACCAAGGAACGGCGCAAATCCGGATTGCCATACAGTCGAGCTACGCAACGCGCATCTGTGGCCTCCAGTGTCTCCAGCGAGATGAAATTCTGCTTTGATCTTGGGCGTACACCAATGGACTCCTGTGCGGCATTGGGTGTTTCACGCTTGAAGGACTCCCACAGGGCTACTGGGCCGTTAGGTTTACGAGCACTATGAATCAATCAGAGAAAGATATGGCGAACCCCATCCATAAATGTGTTGTTGTTTTGGTGGCACTCTTATGGTTGTCACATCATCACTGTTACCACTATCAGCATCGTTATTATTCAGACTAACAAGATACTTACTGCAGACCGTCATTGTTCACGAAAGAAAGGTATCCTAGCAAATACGCTATATATCCTAAGATAATGTCTCTATGCCCGGCAAAAAGTACAGTACATTTATGCGTGAAGCTAATAACTGAAACTTCTCAAATATACAGCTAACAAGTGTCGTTTTGATTCGTCAGACGCGTCATTAATATAATATTTCAGCAACATAGAACTGACCCTTGGCCATATCGTAATACGCGACAAATAAGGATTAGTATTTATAAATAAAAATAAATTATGGTCCCTAACTTGAGTCTGGTTTTAGGAACACTCAAGTCTAGCGGAAACCGAGGTCGATCTAAGGAGAGCGACCTCTGTAACCAGCGGGTTCTCACGAGGGGAGCCGATGTTTTTGTAAATTTATCTTTTAATTTTAATCCTAAAAAAAAAAAAAAGACAGAGGACATATAATTTTAACAATACACTTTAATGATATACATATAAAAAATCATACATACATCTTATACATATAACCATATGAAATACATATATACACAAAAAATATAACCTATCATTGTCTCGTTTTGTTCGGGCTGCATCATTCAATATGTACTTTTGAATACACAGTACATTACCTTTTAATATTTAAATATTTGCGTATTTGATGAGATGTTAGGCTAAGAGCAGGCCGCACGCTAGGGAAGGTGAGGAACCGCTGACGTCTATGATATATATATATATATATATATATATATATATATATATATATATATATATATATATATATATATGTACACACACATATATATACATATATATATATATATATATATATATATATATATATATATACACATATATATATATATATGTATATATATATATACATACATATATATATATATTTGTATATATATGTATATATACATATATATATATATATATATATATATATATATATATATATATATATATATGTATATATATATGTACACACACACACACACACACACACACACACACACACACACACACACACACACACACACACACACACACACACACACACACACACACTCAACACACACACACACTCAACACACACACACACTCAACACACACACACACACACACAAACACACACACACACATATGTATATATATATAATACATACATATATATATATATATATATATATATATATATATATATACATACACACATATATATACATATATATGAAGCCCATCAAATATTAGTATAATTAATTTAAGAGGAGAGTGTGCTTCGAAGGTGGATGGGCTGGAAGGGTAAAGTTCATTTCAGTGTTTGAATATACAATAAACTTCAGCCGAGACGTGCCACTAGTTACATATTTAATAAAATCTAATTATTATAATAACGGATGCATCAAATGATTAATTCATGGCCACAGCTTCAGCTAAACACACGTTTTGTGAATAAATGTGAAAGGAAATGCCATTGTATTTAATGCTTGTGGATGTATTATAAATACACAGAAAAAAAGACACACTCACGTAAACAGATACACATAATGAAGGAAATGTTAAATGTTTTTTATATAAAAGTGAGAAAGACAATAATGACATTGGTGACTTTTTGATAATAATGAATTTGCAGATAAGATGACAAAGATTCCGTTACTGATAAGATACTTGTAAAAAACATTCTTGATGTTGATAGGAGGATATCGGAAATGACTTAAAGATAAATATACACATCGACAAGAAATATTTATTTGTATTTTTCACTTTGCTTTATTCCTTTATCCTCTTTCGCACTCTCTCTCTCTCTCTCTCTCTTTCTCTGCCATTGCCGTTCCCTATCTCTGTCTCTCTCTTTCTGTCTCTGTCTGTCTATCTGTCTGTCAATTTGTCTCTCTTTCTCTGTCTCTGTCTTTCTATTTCTCCCCCTCTTTGCACCCCCCCCCTCTCTCTCTTCCTCTCTCTCTCTCTCTCTCTCTCTCTCTCGCTTTCTCTCTCTCCCCCCCCCCCCCCTCTCTCTCTCTCTCTCTCTCTCTCTCTCTGCGTTCTCTCTTTTTCTCCCACTTTTGCCGCAATAGCACGTGCTGAATTGCATAAATGTAACCGGAGAAAGAGCTGATGGAGTCTCTTCCGCGCTTTCTATATCCTTCTCGATTGCAAACACGTGTCGGGCTTGCAATATTGCACGCAACGGTATCTTCGGTATAAGAGTCTTTCCTCTCCCCACAGACTCTTGAATACAGAGCTATTTTTTCTATTTCTTTCTTTGAAGTTTTAATTTCCATTTTTGTCCATACTTGACATGTAATGTTTCATTTTAAATTAGAATGTATTGTGTGTACATCGCAAAAGAGCGAGCAAGCGAGAGAGCGAGAGAGAGGGGTGGGGGAGGAAAGGGGAGCGAGAAAGAGAGAGAGAGAGAGAGAGAGAGAGAGAGAGAGAGAGAGAGAGAGAGAGAGAGAGAGAGAGAGAGAGAGAGAGAGAGAGAGAGAATGAGAAAGAGAGAGAGAGAGAGGAGAGAGATAGGAGAGAGAGAGAGAGAGAGAGAGAGAGAGAGAGAGAGAGAGAGAGAGAGAGAGAGAGAGAGAGAGAGAGAGAGAGAGAGAGAGAGAGGAGAGAGAGAGAGAGAGAGAGAGAGAGAGAGAGAGAGAGAGAGAGAGAGAGAGAGAGGAGAGAGAGAGAGAGAGAGAGAGAGAGAGAGAGAGAGAGAGAGAGAGAGAGAGAGAGAGAGAGAGAGAGAGAGAGAGAGAGAGAGAGAGAGAGAGAGAGAGAGAGAGAGAGAGAGAGAGAGAGGAGCAAGAAAGAGAGAGGAGAAGAGAGAGAGAGAGAGAGAGAGAGAGAGATAGAGATAGAGAGAGAGAGAGAGAGAGAGAGAGAGAGAGAGAGAGAGAGAGAGAGAGAGAGAGAGAGAATGAGAAAGAGAGAGAGAGAGAGGAGAGAGATAGGAGAGAGAGAGAGAGAGAGAGAGAGAGAGAGAGAGAGAGAGAGAGAGAGAGAGAGAGTGCGAGAGAGAGAGAGAGAGAGAGAGAGAGAGAGAGAGAGAGAGAGAGAGAGAGAGAGAGAGAGAGAGAGAGAGAGAGAGAGAGAGAGAGAGGGAGAGAGAGAGAGAGAGAGAGAGAGAGAGAGAGAGAGAGATAAATAAACAGAGAAAGAGAAAGAGAAAGAAAACGTGCGAGAGAGAAAAAGAAAGAGATTTAGACAGATGTCCACCTCTTTTCGTGTTCTTTCCCGCGTGCAGTATAAGCCTGTAAATACAAGAGCGCATACATCCCTAACACACTGGTGGACATCCTCGACTATTAAGCCATGCAGCAGAACAACAGAAAATAGTCCCCCCCCCCACCACACACAAAGGCAACAGAAAACGGGAGACCAGCCTAGACGCCTTTGCGATTCACAAGCGATACTTCCA
>NC_061852.1:10004501-10014501 GCF_019202785.1 Penaeus chinensis | reverse complement strand
GAGAATAAAATGGAAAGAAGAGAGAGAGAGAGAGAGGAGAGGAAAGAGAATAGAGGGAAGTTCCTGTGTGTCTCAGTTCGTGAAGTTCCTGTCTATTTGCGAGGAATTCTTTTTTTTTGTTTTGTTTATGTTCTGATCTCTCAAAACCCAAATCTGGAATAATAATAAAAAAAAAAAATGGTTTTCCTATTTAACTAATTTTTGGAAGGGATGTTCTTCGAAAGGACTTTAAGAAAAAAAAAAAAAAAAAAAGTAAGGAAAAAAAAGGAGAGAGCGGCCATATACTATTTATGACGTCAAGGAAAACATCAAGTCACAGTTGTTATTTCTTTTTACTCGTTTCCGTAATCGTATTTATATGTATGGTGATAATAATAATAAAAAAAATCCAGCACCTGCACTATATAGATACCAATCAGTCCTTAATATATTCTCAATATACGTAAATATCAATCTACCAACTATAATCTAACCTACTGAAAATATATTAACTTATCAAATATATCATTATCTACAAAGCAACCCAGTGATAGCCTAAATCAACAAGCATAAATATGTTTTAACAAACCAGGCTATACCATAACCCTCACTATAACCCCTAAGATACTTAAGGTCAACACGTATAAGATACTTTAAGAAACCAGGTGTACCCCCTAATACACATTATACCTTAAGATACTTTAAATTAACACGCAAAAAACACTTTAACAAACTAGGTGTACCTACGATACTTGAAGATAACACACATGAAATACTTTAAAACAAACCAGGTATTCTATAACATATAATATCCCTAAGACACTTGAAAATAACACACATAAGATATTTTAATAAACATACTGCTTAACAGTGCGACTCGCTAATTCTCCAGCCCTGTGCTTGACAGAGGACCCGCTGGCACTCATGAAAGGAAACCGAACAGGAAGCTGGCTCTGTTGGGCTTGTGCCTTCTGCAGAAGCTTACCGGCGAGGACGAGGGGCTAGGAGAGGAGAGGAAAGAGAATAGGGGGGGAGAAGAGAGGAAATAGAATAGGGGAAAAAGAAGAGAGAATAGGAGAGAGAAAGAAGAGGAAAGAGAATAGGGGGAAAGAAGAGAGGAAAGAATAGGGGGGAAGAAGAGAGAATAGGAGGGAGACAGAAGAGGAAAGAGAATATTGGGGGAAGAAGAGAGAATACGAGGAAGAAAGAAGAAAACACAGAATAAAGTAGAAAGAAGAGAGAGAGATAGGAGAGAGAGAGAGGAGAGGAAAGAGAGTACAATAGAAAGTAGAGAGAATAGGAGGGAGAGACGAGAGGAAAGCGAATAGGGTGAAAGAAGAGAGAGAAAGGAGGGAGAGAGGAGAGGAAAGAGAACAGAGGGAAAAAAAGAGAGAATAGGAGGAGAAAGAGAAGAGTCAGGGGAAAAGAGGTGGAAATGATGAGGGAGGAGAGAGGAGAAGGAAGTGGAGAGAATGGGAAAGAATAGGATAGGAGAGGAGATAATTAAGGTGAAGAATACAAGATCTGGGAGAAGAGAGAAAAGGAGAGACGGAAGGCGAATAGGTTAGAAGAAAAGATAGCAGTAAAAACCAATCAAAGAAAAAATAAAAATGAAGAAAAGAGAACAACAAAAGAGATACGAAAAAAAAAGAAATAATAAAGAAAGAGAGTGAAGAAAATTGAAGAAACGGAAGTAATATGATACAAAGGTGATGTAATCGAATAAAATTGGCTAAACTGAGACCAAAATGATAAATTGAAAACAAATTGGAAGAAAACGGAAAAGAAGACTATAAAGCAGGAGCGGAGAGAAGATGAGAGATAAATGGCGTAAGAGAAGAAAATAACAAAAACGAAAGTGAGAAAGAAGGCAGTAAAGAGGAAAAAAACAGGAAAATTTTATACGAGATAGAGTGAGAAATGAGGAGGGAAAATAAATAAAGAGAACAAGAGAGAAGCAAACACAATACAAGAAAAGAATACGAAATGAAAGTAGGTGAATAGAAGAGACGGGACGAGAGAAAAAAAAAATTGTACAGAAGAGCGGACAGAGAAGAAAAAGGATAATAATAATAATAATAATAATAAGAAGAAGAAGAAAAGAAAAGAAAAAGAAAAAGAAAAAGAAGTAGAAGAAGAGGAAGACGAGGAAGAAGAGGAAGAAGAAGAAGAAAAAGAAAAAGAAAAAGAAAAAGAAGAAGAAGAAGAGGAAGAAGATTAAGAAGAAGAAGAAGAAGAAGAAGAAGACGAAGAAGAAGAAGAAGACAAAGAAGTAAATATATAAAAAAAAAAAAAACGCCTGGAAAACCGTCCCTTTGAAGGAAGCATTAACACATAGAGAGAAGAGCTGACACGGCACCAGCGAAGAAACGTGTTGAACATTTTAATGCTTTTCTTGTAACGACACTTTTACTCATGCTCGTTCGTAGGCGTGTGTTTGTGCTTGTTTGTTTGTGAGTGCATGCGTGTTTTGTCTCAAGTTGTGTGTGCGTATATGCGCGTGTATGTCTGTTAAATACGTGCGTGTATGTGCGTGTGCTTATTTGTATTATGTACATGTATAAATGGAATCTCTATGTGTTCTTTTGTGTTAGAAGAGTCTGTGGGTAATATTGTTTAAAAATACATTTTCAGACTTCTTTTATCGAAGGATAATATCGATAATACGCTAACATTTTGGGCGCTGACATTTCAACTCGCGCATTAATTCCACGTGAGTGTGTTCTGGATAAACATGATCGTTCACAGATGCCGGATGCTTCAGTGTGTCTATTTGGGAGTATTATTTTCCCGGCCGTTCTTCAGTAATTTGTTTGTTTTTCGAGTTATATATATATATATATATATATATATATATATATATATGTGTGTGTGTGTGTGTGTGTGTATGTGTCTGTGTTTGTGTGTGTATGTGTGTGTGTGTGTGTGTGTTTGTCTGTGTATGTATATATATATGTATATATATACATATATATACACACACACGACTGCCGTGATGGTCCAGTGGTTAGCGCACTGGACTCGGACTGGACTCGCTGGCTCGAGCCCGCGAAAACGACATATCGCCTTGAGAAGTCAAACGCAGGTGTCGTAGGGGAAGTCACCGCCGTGGCACAAGCGTTAGCGCGCCGAACCGCGGTTGATTAGGAAGGGCATCCAATCAGGCAAGGGTGACCCTGCCACATAACCTCTCAATAGTGAATAAGAGAGGTCTAGGTCCTGCAGTGGAATGAATGGCTGTTAAAACACACACACACACACACACACACACACACACACACACACATATATATATATATATATATATATATATATATACGTATATATATACACGTATATATACACACACACATAAATATGTATATATATATAAATATATATACATTATATATATATATATATATATATATATATATATATATATATATATGTGGTGTGTGTGTGCAAATTTGTAACACTGGTCCAGCGCTCCGCGTTGCTACGGTTAGACAAGCATGTCATCAAAGCAGCATCACTGAAGAGTTTCCAGCGGGCTGAAGCAAGGATGTGCCCTTGTTTTAATGCTCATCTCCCTGTGTCTGGCAGCCAAGCGGCACCAAGCAGCTGAGGACGAGATGGATCGCTTCGGTGGAGGAGTTTAAACCGCCAGGACCTTGATCACGGAACTCAGCAGGCAAGCGAGGAGACCTTTCCATCTCGGGCCCTGAGGAGATGCAGCAGTCGTTAAAAGTTTCAAGTAGGCGTCGGTCACTTTGGACTGACCTGCAGCATCCAGAGGTGTTCAACCCAACCGGCGATAGTGATAATTATGATAATAATGATAATAATGATAATAATGATAATAATGATAATAATGATAATAATAATGATAATGATAACATTGATAATGAAATAATAATAATAATGATAACAATACTAATTCCAAGAAACACTTCGAACGCTAATGATGATGATGATGATGATGATGATGATGATAGTAATGATAATGAGAATAATCCAATAATGATAAGAATGATAATGATAATAATCCGATAGTAATAGCAATAATAATAATAATAATAATAATAATAATAATAATAATAATAATAATAATAATAATAATAATAATAATGACAATCATGATAATAATAATCCCAAGAAACTCTTCGAACGCTTCTCTGAAACAGATGGGATTCTCTGGCCCAGTTGCATAAGTCCGAGAGTCTAGCTAAGGATGAGCTTCATGCTAAAGACTCTCGCTACATCTTGAGAGACAAAAAGCTAAAACAACAGACGCAAGACTGAACACTGTCTCGCTGCATCTTAAGGAGACAAGAAGGCCAAACAACGAACCAAACTTAAGGTACATCAAGTTGTCGTTGTTTCAGCCATACTCTGCGGATGCGAAAGCTGGACCCAGAACCGTCGAGGCATCAATAAACTCGAACTCTCTCACCTGATGAATGTTGTATCTGTTACAGAATCATCTAGGAAGACTGGCACCCTGCAGCGGGAATCACAATGAATCACGACTCAATTGAACAGCATCGTGTGGGGTGTTGGTGTCGCTTTGGTGGGGTGCTCGGTTCCTGGCAAGCACGCATGGGTCGGTCACTAATAAGTGTAGGGATCATTACTGTCTGTGTGTGTGACTTTTATCTCCTGTCTTTGTGCTCTATGGCCAGTATAATGAGGATGAAGGCGCATACAACGTGGCCAAAGCACTCGGCTCTGTTGGGGTCTAGTACACCATAAAATGAGGATCCTGCTATATGGGGGAGAATGTTGCGGTCTTTCGTCGTTGTCGTTGGTGCCGACGTGGGCCGGCTCCCGCACAGCGAGTGAGGGCGGGGGGCTCGCGGGGGGCCGGGGCACTGGCTGGTTTTGTCATGGTCTTCTTGGGAGCGTTTTGTAGCGCTTAGTTGATGTGTGAGTGTAGTGTGAGTCTGTGTCGTGAGTGGTGTGAGTCTGTTGGTGTGTGTTGTGTGTGTGTTTGAGTGTGTGGGTGTGTGTGTTTGTGTGTGTTTGTGGAGTGTGTGTGGTTGGTGTGGTGGTGTGTGTGTTTTTGTGTGTTCGTGTGTTTGTGTGTGTGTTTTTGTGGTGTAGTGTGTGTGTGTGAGTGTAGTGTGGGAGTGGTGTGGGTGTGTGTGTGTGGGTGTGAGTGTGGGTGCGTATGTGTGTGTGTGTGTGTGTGTTTGTGTCGTGTGTGTGTTTGTGTGTGTTTGTGTGTGTGGGTGTTTGGTTGTGAGTGTGTGTGTGTGTGTTAGCTGGGGGCTGTCGTGTGTGTATTGGGTGAGTGTGTGCTTCGTTTGTGCTGAGCTCGTGATGCTGTGTGTGTGTGTGGGTGTGTCTTGCGGTGTCGTGTGTGTGCTGTGTGTGTTTTTGCTGTGTGTTTGTTTGGTGTGAGTGAGGTGTGTGTGTCGTTTTTTGTGTGTGTGCGCTTGTGTGGGTGGGTGTGTTTGTAGTGTGTTTCGTGTCGTGTGATTGTGTGTGTGTTTTTATTGATGTGTGTGTGTTTGTGTGTGTGTGTGTGTGGGTGTGTGTGTTTGTTTGTGTGTGTTTGTGTGTAGAGTTAGTGAGTGTGTGTGTGTTTGCTGGTGTTGTGGTTTGTGTGTCGTGTGTGTGTGTGTGTTTGTATGTCGAGTGAGTGTGAGTGTGTGAGTGTGTGTGTGTGTGTGTGTGTGTTTGTGTGTGTGAGTGTGTTTGTGTATGTGTTCACACTGGGCTGGAGTGTACTTTCAACTTTGTATGTGGGTCTGTGTCAGTGTGTATGGGGGAGGTCGTGAGTGTGGGTGTGGTGTGAGTGGTGTGTGTGTGTGTGTGTGTGTGTGTCTGTCGTGTGTGGACGAGTGAGTGTATGTGAGTGTGTGTGTGTGGTGTGTGTGTGTATGTGTTTTTGGTGTCAGAGTGTCAGGTGTGTGATGAGTGTGTGTGTTTGTGTGGAGTGTGTGTGTGTCGTTTGAGTGTTTACTGAGATGGGGGGGGTGGTGTTGTACAGTGTTTGGGTTTGTGTGTGTGTGGTGTGTGTGTCTCTGAGTGTATGGGGTGTGTGAGTATGTGGGGGGGGGGGGGTTTGGGGGGGGGGGTGTGTGTGTGTGTGTGTATGTGTGTGTATGTACTGTATGTATGTTATGTTGTCTCGTCTGTATGTCTGTCCTGTATGTATGTAAGTATGTCGGCTGATATGTGGTGGAGTGGGGTGTGGGTGTGTGGGTGTGTGTTTATGTGTAGTGGGTGGTTGTGGGTGTGTGTGTGGGTGTGCTTTGTGTTTGGGTGTGAGGTGTGTTGTGAGGTGCTGTGTTTGAGTTTGTGTGTGTGGGAGTGTGTGTGTGTGTGTGAGTTTGTGAGTGTGTGTGTGGGTGTGTTTGTGAGTGAATGTGTGTCGCTGTGTGGGTGTGTGTGTGTGTGTTTGCAGGTGTGAGTGTGTGGTTTTGTGTAGCTCGTGTGTGTTTGTTTGACGTGTGTGTTTCACCAAGTGTGTGTGAGTGTGTGTGTGTGTGTGTAGGTTTGTGTGTGTGTGTGTGTGTTGTGTGTGGTAGTGTGTGTGTGTGGGTGTGTGTTTGTGGTGTGTGGAGTGTGTGTTGAGTGTGTGTGGGTGTGTGAGTGGGAGTGGGTTTGTCTGTGAGTGTGTTGTGTGTGAGAGGGTAAGTAAAAATAAAAAAAAATATGTAAAACTAACAATAAAAAAAAAAGTAAAACATAATAAAAAAAAAAGACAAATATAAATCTATATATATATATATATTATTTTGTATATATATATCTAAAATATGTATTTATATATAATATTTATATATATATAAATATATATCTATATAAAAAATATTTTATATATAAAAAATATTTATATATATATATATATATATATTATATATATAAATAATATATATATATAATTTTTATTTTATATATATATACTTTATATATTATATAAAATTATATAGATATATATTTATATTTATTATTTATATTATATTATATATATATTAAATAAATATATATATAAATTATATAAATTAATTATATTATATATAATATATATATATTTTATATATAAATATATATATATATAAAAATATTATATATAATATATATATATATATTTATATATATATTAATATATTTTAATAATATAAAAAATATATATATATATAAATATATATATTTATATTTATTATATAAATATTTTTTATATAGATAATTTTTATATAATTATATTTTTTTATAATATAATATTTTTAAATATATATATATATATATATTTATATATATATAAATTAATTTATATTATTTATATATATATATATAATTAATATATATATATTTATATATATATATATATATATAATTTATATTATATATTTTATGCATGTATGTATTTTATGTATGTATGTATATTTTTATTTATATATATAAACATTACACAACACACACAGTATGTATATATATATACATGTATAATGTATTTATATTTTTATATAAAAATTTATTTTTTATATATATATATATGTGTATATATATTACATATATATATATATATATATATATATATATATATATTTTATATATATTATAACTTATATATTTAAATTATATATTATATATATGATTATAATACACAAATGCATATGGGGAATGTATATATGTATGTGTTTATACCTGGTTATATGTTTTTTATATATATATAATATATATATTATTTTTGTTATATTATGTTGTGTGTTGTGTTTTGTGTGGGTTGTGTTTTTGGGTGTGTTTATTTCTTTTTGGTGTGTTTTGTGTGCGTTGTGTGTGTGTGTGTGTGTGTGTGTGTGTGTGTTTGGGTGTGGGGGTTGTGTGTGTGTGTATGTGTGTATGTGTAATACAAAAAAAGACACCTAACTCCCTTGGGAATAAAACGCAACGACAACGCCTCAAAAACCCAAGCAATTAAAATCCAAAGGAAAAACACCTGACTCTAAAAACAGATCCAAACCAGGCGTTAATCTCAAAAAAAAAAAAAAAAAAAAAAAAAAAAAAAAAAAAAAAAGGACACAACTATGATGAACGCCATTCTTCTTGTGTATGTTCGGAACGTTCAGTAACAGGATTGTGAATTGAAATAAGCGGTAAATACCACATTACATAAAATATTTACCTTTGGCAATGGCTCTTGCGTGAAACATGATTAAGTGCATATAGGATTTTTATTTCCATTTTTTTTTTTTTAATACGTATAAGTATTATGTTTTTGTGTACATTCTGTGTTTAGGATTTGGAGGAAGGGAATAAATTGTGGAAAGAAAAGGGTATTGAGTGCAAGAGAGGGAAGAGAGAGAGGAGGAGGAGAGAGGGGAAGAAGGGGGAGAGGGGGAGAGAGAGAGGGGGGGGAGGGGGAGAGGGGGGGGAACGAGTGGAGAGAGGGGGAGAAGGGGAGGAAGAGGAGGAAGAAGGAGGGGGGGGAATGGGGAGAGGAGAGAAGATGAGAGAGGGAGAAAAAGAGAGGGAGGGGGAAAAGGAGAAAGAAAAAGGAAAAGAAAAGACGAGGAAAAGGAAAGAGAGAAGGAGGAAAGAGAAAAGGGGAAGATAGATGGGGGGAAAAAGGGGAAGAGAGGAAAAGGGGAGAGAGAGGAAAAGAGAGTGAGAGAGGAGAAAAGAGAGAGAAAAAGGATATTGAGGAGAGGAGAAGGAGGGGAAAAGAGGGGAAAAAGGAAAAAGATTAAAAGATGAGTGATGGGAAAAAGTGGAGGGGAGAGAGAGGGTGAGAGAGAGAGAGAAAAGAAAGAGAGAATGAAAAGGGGGAAGAGAAGAGAAAGAGAGAGAGGGGAGAGAGGAGGGGGGGGGGGGAAAAGGAGAGGGAGAGAGATGAGAGAAAAGGGAGGATGAAGAGGAGGGGAGAAGAGAGGAGAAAAGAAGGGGGAGAGGGAGAAGAGAGAGGGGGGATAGGGGGAAAAGGAAGAGAGAGAGAGAAAAAAGATGAGGGGAGGGAAATAAAGAGAGAAAAGGGAAAAAGGGAGATGGGGAGAGAAGAGAGGAGAGATAAAGGGGGAAAGAGGAGGGGAGGGAGAAGAGAGGAGAGAGGGGAAAAAGGAGAGAGAGGAGAGAGGAGAGGAGAAAGAGAGAAGAAAAGGAGGGGGAGAAAAGAGAAGATAAAGGAGAAAAAAAAGAGAAAGAAGAGAGAAGGGGAGGGAGAGAAGAGAAAAGAGAGAGAGAGGAGAGACTGGGGGAGGGGAGAGGATAGGAGAGGGGAGAGGGGGAAAAGGGGGAGAGAAGAGACGGAGAAAAGGAGATGAAAAGGGGAGAGAGAGAGAGAGAGAGGGGGAGAGATGAGAGGGGGAAAAGAGGGGAAAGGGAGAGGGGTAGAGAGAGAAGAAGAAGAGGGGGAGGGGGGGAGAAAAGGGGAGAGAGGAGAGAGAGAGGGAGGGGGGGTGAAAAAGGGGAGAAGAGAACGGGGGGAGAGAAATAGAAGGGAAAAGGGGGAGAGAGAGAAGAGAGAAAAAAGAAAGAGAAAAGAGAGAGGGGAAAATAGAAGGAGAAGAGAGAGAGAGAGGGAATAGGTCCGAATTTCCATAAGTATAACCCAAAATCCATGAATTACACAAAAAAACACATAAAAAACCCCACACACAAAAAATAATAATAAAAATAAATAAATAAAAGAAAGATACCCACTCTGGCTCAAACTGTTCCCTCGATCTTCCCTTCATAGTTGATAAAACACAAGGAGGTGGAGAGGATTTAGCCAGCTCGCCATGGGGCTTGGCTGGACAGCTCGCTTCTATTAGCTTGCAGAATGTGGATATTACGGTGAGAGGAAAGGGAGAAAGAGAGGGGAGGGGGAGAGAGAAGAGGGAAGGGGAGGAGAGGAAAGGGAGAAAGAGAGGGGAGGGAAGGGGAGGAGAGGAAGGGGGGAAAGAGAGGGAGGGGGAGGAGAAGAGGGAGGGGGGGGGGGGAGGAAGGGGGGGGGGGGGGGGAAGGGGGAAAAAGGGGGAGGGGGGAAAAAGGTTGGGGGGGGAGAAGGGGGGAAAAAAGGGGAGGAGGGAAAGGGGAAAGGAGGGGGGGG
>NC_061852.1:9949501-9952001 GCF_019202785.1 Penaeus chinensis | reverse complement strand
CTCATGACAGCTCTTGGATTTTTAATATGTTCCCCTCTTTCCTCTTCCATGTGGGTGTGGTCGCCATGCTTCATAGACACGTTCATACGCACATGCACAAACTTACGTACATATAGAAAGATGCATTATAGTTACTCTCTCTCTCTCTCTCTCTCTCTCTCTCTCTCTCTCTCTCTCTCTCTCTCTCTCTCTCTCTCTCTCTCTCTCTCTCTTTCTCACATGCACACACTAAAATGAATATCAAGATATGGAAGTAAAAGATTAAGGGAAGAGTAAATCGAAAAAGAAGTGATTGATTTGAGCCATAAATATTATGAAGGAAAATAAAAGCAGGAAGATATAAGAAGGAATATATATACAGTATATATATATATATATATATATATATATATATATATATATATATATATATATATATATATGTACACACACACACACACACACACACACACACACACACACACACACACATATCTATATCTATATCTATATATATATATATATATATATATATATATATATATATAGAGAGAGAGAGAGAGAGAGAGAGAGAGAGACCGAAAGAGAGAATCAGAAACACAGAGTCAGAGACACAGTGACAGACAGAAAGCAAAAATGATAATAAAAAAAACACACGAAAAAGCAAAAAGCAAAGAGACCTCGCCCACTCGCTTATTTCCGTCTCTTATCGAACTCGACATTTTCGATGAAGCTCGGAATAACACTGTCAGGCTCAGTAATCGCTGATGCTCGGTATACAAAGCAAGTTATTGGGGCGAAAGGTGCACGTTTCGGGAGAATCAAAATCCTTTTCAGCTCTTTTTTTTTTTTTTTTTTTTGTTAATTTATTTATTCATTTATTAATCTTTTTACGAAGGCTCGTTGTATTTTTTTTTTCTAATTCCTCTTTTGCTTTTTTTTCTGTTATTCTTGTTTTTCTTTTTTTCTTTGGGGTTTCTTTTCCTTTCTTTTTTTCCTGTTATTATTGTTATCATCATTATTGATAGCATCAATATTATCAACATTTTAATTTTTGTAATGACAATGATAATAATAATAATAATTATTATTATTACCATTTTTATTATCATTATTATTATCATAAACATAATTATCATTGTCATTAACTTTAACACTATTGGTATTATTATCATCATTGTTATTATTTTCATTATTATTATTATCATTATTATTATTATTATTATTATCATTATTGTGGATATTATTACTATTATTATCATCATTATCAATATCATTATTATTATTAATAATATTATCGTTATTGTAATCATAATTATAATAATGGAGATAATAGAAATAATAATAGTAATAATAATAATAATAACTATTATTGTCATTATTATTATTATCATCATCTTTGTTGTTATTATCAATGTCGTCATTATTATTATAATTATTGTTATTATTATCATCATCATTATTACAATTATTATTATTATTAATATTATCATTATCATTATCATCATTACCGATATCATTATAACTGTTACTTTCATTATTGTCATTACTATTAGCATTATTATTATCATTATGATTATAATGATAATTACTATTATCATTATCACTATTATCATCATCATCATCATCATTGTTATTATTATAATTATTATTATCATTATTATTATCATTATTACCATTATCATTATTATCATTATAATTATTTTTATCATAATAATTATCAGCATTACCATTATCATTATTGTTTTTACTGCCATTACAATGGTTATTATATAACTACCGATGACTATTGTGAGAGCGACTTCCATAACATTAAGGTTAATGAGGAGTCAACTAACAATAACTGATGGTAATAAGAGTGATATTAGCAATGTCTTTATTATGATAAAAACGATGATACTGATTATATTACTAATAATGATAACAATAATTAACCTATACCTGACAACCTGCTTTCAGATCATGTGCTATCAATCATGAAAATTTCTCAGCATCTCAAAACGAAATGCAAGTACGTAAGTCTACCAAATGCATGTTATCCCCTGCATCTTAATAGTTACTGAAGGACTGTAACAAGACCAGAGGCCAGTGACCTCTGCATCACCACTGATTAGGGTCATCTCTAGCCAGATCCGCTGCCGTGAATTACATTATAGTTGCCATGGTATCCTTTGAAAAAGCTGGGACAGGTCGTTCCCGTAAGGAATTTATAAAGAATAATGAGAATGCTTATTAATGATGGTAAGGAGGATCATAATGTTGATGGCGATGATACTACTAATAATGATAACAATGATAATGCTGATAATTATAATAATCACTAGAACAATAATAAGATGAACAGCAGTAGTAACGACAGCAACAACAGTCATACTAATAATGTTTACAAATTTAATATAAATTATTATAACGATAAGATAATGATAATTGTAATGATAATGATACTACTACTACTAATAAGAAGGGTAATAATAATACGCTACCCTAATGATACTATCTATAATGATAATGAAGATGATGA
>NC_061852.1:9934501-9942001 GCF_019202785.1 Penaeus chinensis | reverse complement strand
TTTTATTTATTTATTTATTTATTTATTTTTTTCTGTTTTGTTACTTTCTGAGTAAGATTACATTGCGTGATTTCAAAAACCTTATTCGATTTAATTTGTTTTGGCTTCTAAACTACTACTGATTTTATTTTTTCAATGTTAAATGTTTTACAGTATATGGATATACGTATTTTTTTCTAATATGAATTTTGTGAATGTATATATATGTATCTATCCATGTAACTCTCTCTACTCTCTCTCTCTCTCTCTTTCTCTCTGTCTCTCTCTGTCTCTCTCTCTCTCTCTTTCTCTCTTTCTCTCTCTCTCTCTCTCTCTCTCTTTCTCTCTCTCCCTCTCTCTCTTTATCTCTTTACCCCCCCCCCCTTTCTCTCTCTCTCTCTCTCTCTCTCTCTCTCTCAAACATACACACACACGCGCGCACTCCATCTAGGGTTAGAAGAACACAACACTAGGCTTTGGCATCTTGTTTATTAGGAAAGAAAGACCATAGAAATGCTGAGAAAATATACCACAAGATTGTCACATAGGAGCCGAGAAGGTAGACAAACAAGCCTTACCCAAATTAAATTAATCACCAAAATAAGTAATATTAATATTCATTTTTTAAACACTTTTCCACATTTGAAAATATGTGTCAGTATGTGTCATTAATTGTTCTAACATTATAGTTGTAATAATTCAAATATATATTTTTTTCCCTCTTTTTGATACATCACAAAAGTGCTTCGATTAATGTTTCAAGCTCTAATAACTCTGCTCATGGCGCGACCGATCAACGCAATTTAAATAATTTCCTGATTGATAAAGATAACATCATTGCACGTTCCTCATCGTCACCAATCAATAACCATATCCCCTTCTATACCTAATTTTTTAAAACGTTTATACACAATAACAATTGGGTTATATGCATATAGCCAATACAAAAGTTAGAGTACACACCATTGTCAACATATGCTCTTCATAAACCACAAGGAACTTTAACACATTTTTACGTTCTGTGGGTCGTTTTCATCACTCTTAAATACATAACGATAAAGAAATTAGGGAAGTGTTCATTGGAAAATTAACAAATGGAACGAAAAATGAAGGCATCATTTCCACAACTTAAAAAATAAATCTTCATTACCTTCGTTATCATAAACTACTTTATTTTGATCACTCGGTTGAAACCATTTAAAACCATATAAGGTAACATTGTTGTCTGGAAGTGGTAAGTATATGAACGCACAACAACAAAACATATTTGTTGACCTTGCTAACATAGCATGCGTGAAATTCTGTCATATCACATTAATGGATAAGTGAACAGTTCGGCACAACTAAAATCAGAGAGAATTGCAAATTGTAAATTTGAATACGCGTATGTCAGTGAAAATGAAGCATAAAACAAGCTAAAATCAAAGTTTTTTTTTTTTTTTTTTTTTTTTTTTTTTTTTGATCTGCTCTTTGGTACGACCCACTGATACACGTACCAGAAACAAGCAACTCAAATGACATTTTTTTTGTTAACATATACATAAAAAATAACTACTGATGCATGTATATACACACATTTGCATTTGTTAGCTCATGTACCGAATATAAAATAAATGCATTCAGTAAGATAGACATCCCTCTTTTCATAATGACCAGTGAAGCCTAATTATTTGTTTCACGATTATTACAATAAATAAACTCATCCCCTGCTGTCATTTTTCACATAAAAATATAATAACAGTGAATAAAATATCTATTATGTCAGTGCCGCACTTAAGAGCCAGTGCCTCAGGGTGGTGCCACAAAGCCTATGAAGACTCTATAGGCACTAACAAGTGTCAGCAAACGAGGAGAGAGCAAAAATCGAAAAAAAAAAAAAAAAATGGAAAGGGGACGAAGCAACAGGAGAAATTCTGATTCGCCAACAGTAGGAGCAGAAGAGATAGGCGTTGTGGTTCTAAAGGGAAGGCTTAGGCTGAACTGTACATCACACGGTTGGGACAAGTTGAAATGTGATATAGATATGCATTCATAATTTTGTATGTATTTGAGTGTGTATACATGTATATACATACATACATACCTATATGCATACACACACACACACACACACACACACACACACACATACACACACACACACACACACATATATATATTGTACACACACACACACACACACACACACACACACATATATATATATATATACACACATACGCATATACATATACATATATAATATATATTATATATATAATATATAGATATCTAAAATGTGTATATATGTATATATATATGAGTGTGTATAAATTATATATAATGCACACACACACACACACACACACACACACACACACACACACACACACACACACACACATATATGCATATATATTTATATAGACACAGACAAACACACACACACATATATATGTATATGTCTGTGTGTGCGTGTTTTTGTGTATGTGTGTGTGTGGGTGCTTGCATGTGTTTTTAAAACTCTATATACGAGTATTAATAAATGAATTGCATATACATATTATTGTATGTATGTGTGCATGTATGCTTACATATGTATATATACACATATACATATATATATACATATATATATGTATATATATATACACACACATATCTTTGTGTGTGTATGTATATGTACATGTGCGTCTTTACAGTCACTACGCGACTCAGCACTCCATTACAGAATTGTACATTAAGATCTGTCTAACAGGGCAACCGGTCTAAAATGGGACCAATAGGAGACTAATGAATATTCCTTTTCCTCTCTTTTTAAAAAGCTTCTTATCATAATTTCATAAACAGGATGGTAAACAGATATTTATATATTCATTTATTTATATATATATATTTATATAGAATAGACATAACGGTTCTCTGTACCTATAACTGTGCTACACACGAAGGGGTAAGTAAGTATCTACATGTGTATTTATATCATACTAAACGTACACAATATAACATAGCACTGACTTATGACCTAAGCAATATATCTTTTAGTTTTTTTTTCTCATAATACTCTCTGTTGTAAGGCATGTGAATTACGTGGGTTCAAGTTTAAAAACCCTTTAGCGTATCGCCAACTGTCCACTCCAAACCAGCGACCTCGAATAATTGAAAGATAAAGTGATAAAAATTAGAAGGGGGAAAAAAAAAGTTCTTTGAGATTAAAAAAATGAAAAAAAGTTATTTTTGAGATTATCAAAAAAGAAAAGAAAAAAAAGAAATGATAACGAATTTTTTTTTTTAATCGAATCCATATCTCTATCTCACAGCCTAAAAGAAGGTCCTTTTTTCTCTAACACATAACTTGATAACTAATAATAAAGGTAATATATTGGTACCATCATATTCATCTTTTTTACCGGTATCACCTTCAGTACATACTTTTTTCCTCGCATTTTGAAATACAGAAACGGAATAATGTGCAAAAGCTTATTAAACTTTTATTTGCATATGATAATATAAATAAAGAAAATGTATCATAATAAAGAAAGCAGTCAGCATAAAGGAGGATATGGGAGTCTGACTTTTGAAAAAAAAAAAAATGGTATTGCCTTTAAAAGATAATAATAAAAACCCTGCCAAAGGCCATGGGCAAGGCCAATCAGCGAAGAGTACACACGGAGGATATTCAATTGCAGGGTTTTGATTGGTCCATTTGTTTCCGGGGTATACCTGAAGATGGCACCACAGATACCAGGCGACTTAGTATAAATAAAAAAAGAATTACAGAAGAAACAAAGAAAATATTGACCTTTTCCACCATGACCCACTTTAAGCCAGTTTTATTTGTTTTATACATACACACAAAAATATCTACACAAACCCTGACACATAATTTATGGATTAGGAGGCACTGGAGAGGCAAGAAAAGTACATACATATGACGCTGACACGGTAACAACACAATGATAGACACGGATCCAGAGTAAAGGGGTCACAGCTAATCATTATTATTGTTGTTATTATCATTATTATTATTACGCGACCGATCACTTCAAACAAAATGCCACTAAGGCTTAACATACCTGCATGTTTAAGTGTAAATATAAACCTTATTGGACATTATAGTCGAGAGTCCCACGCCAGAACAGTGATGTGAAAGGACATAAAAGTTGTATTCATATTTTTTTTTCTTTTTTTTCCCGTTTTTTTGGATACTAACAAGACGAGGAATCGGCGTGGAATCCCGGGTTGTGATTGGTCGGCCACTGAGTCCAGGTCGGGGCTGATCCTGCTCACTAGCCAATCAAACACGAGGAAAATGGATGAACAGTCAGATCCTATGAGTTAATACTAGAATGCACTCTTCAAATATATGGATATCTCTACACACAATCGGGCTTCCATTCTTTACGTAATTACAAAATAAATGATAAGCGGAAAAAAGTTCCCAAGCATACCCATTTATGCTACTCTGTGTTAGATGAACACAACACAACTGGAATCCAGTGACTATTCTATAAGACCACATATTAAAACTAATGAAACCTGCTCATTAGTCCTATTAAAAAGATATCTCGACATTATCGGAATTATAAACAAAACACAGGGCACAAATCAACATACCCATTTTCTGGGGTCGATCATGACCCAAACACGGTCACTGGGGATCCCATTTTCTATGTCACTAAAGAAAGTGGGAAATATTGGTAACACTTGCTAGCACTATGTTATTCATCTGTAAATTAATATAGATGAACGGGCGTGGATATTTGCCTGCCAGACCAGGCAAAGTTTAATTTATATAATATTTATACACATTTTTTTCATGGCAGCAACAGTTAGTTTACTTAAAATAATCAATCTAGGTATAAATTATATTAAAATTCACATCATACCGTAGTTCAATACTTATCAGGTCAGAATACGTTTGGTCCGTTTCCAGCTGTTTCAAAAGTGTATTGTACAGAGAAAAACACGAACTTTGGTGAACAGCAACCCAATCACCCTAACTGTCAACTCAATAGGCGGTGTTGCCATCGACTGTCATCTTTTATTTATTCATTTATTATTATTCTTTACAGGGGTTACAAGGAGGAACAGTTTTGCTACTGACTTTCAAGTGGAGACACACACACAGTACAGAAAACAACATTACCACGACCTATTGCCAAGTCTTGCGTTTTCTCGCGAAAGATTCTTGGACTTTCACTCGAAGAAATAGCATCTGCGAATATAACTATGGTCCTGCACACTCACGGGTTCCCACTTCTTTGTTCTTTATAATGTTCACGTATCACTTTCTTCAGCCTTTGAAGAGTCCTGGACACTGTCTTTAGGCGTTTTCACTCTTCCTTCTTTTTTTTTGTTTTGTTTTTTTAAATTTCCCGAGAGATAGAAATAAAAACGAGTAAAGACTTATGCATACCTTTATCTAACGAGAAGAGGGTAGACGAATGCCTTCAGATGCGGAGAATTAGCTCAATTACGCACGTTAGTCTTCACGGAGGTTACACAAAGGGAAACACTTAACGCTTTTCCCTTAGCACTTGTCAAAACCTCTTTCTTCCTTGGTTTTCTGAGGATAAGCAGTTTTTTTTTTTTTTTTTTCATGTTGTTTTCCTTTTGTTTTCAAACTTATTTCGATAAGATAATAAAAAAAAAAAAAAAAAAAAACTCTTTGTGATTCAGTTTCTTGAACCGGATTGGCAAGTGGAGGGAGGGAGTGGGGGCGGGAGTGGGGGGTAGAGCATGGAGGGGAGGGGAGTCTCCACATTGCATCAGGTTCATGCAACGTTGATTACGGAAAGTCTGCGAACGACGTTGTGTGTTTTCTTCCTTTTTTCGGTTGATTGTCCACCTGGTGATCTCTTGACGAAACAGGCCATTAGAGTGGAAGCTAAGGGTATGGGATCTCTCTCTCTCTCTCTCTCTCTCTCTCTCTCTCTCTCTCTCTCTCTCTCTCTTTATCTCTCTCTGTCACACACAAAATCTCCTATTACATACGAAATATTCCTTGAACTCTCCTCGACGCTTATGATTGACTTCGTTTCTCCTCAAAAAAGGAGAATTTTTTTTTTCGCTCGGGAAATCTTCAGTCAGCACCAACCCACAACTCTTTCTTTTTCTTTATAGGCGATTGCATAATGGTTCTATTTATAAACACTCTTGCAAACAGATCAATAGATAAAGCTTATTTTCCGTTCAGAGGTTGCAACTGATGCCATCGGTCGTGCCTACGGTCGGGATATTGCAAAGCATCATACCAGTGACGCAACTCGGTGCCGGTGCTGTCTTGAGAGAGTTGCAAACCACCTGTTAAGGAAAAAGTCGAGAAGAATATTTAAATAAGACGTTTGCAAAGTAAGATTTTTGTCGCTGTTCCTCTCTTGCTTTTCATCTTCAGAATGAGTATAATAAGTGACATAATTTTATTTATCTAATTCATTTAGCTTTTTAATTCGAGTTATGAATTTAAGATAAAAGTGAACAAAACAGATTTTTGTTGTTGTTGTTGCCTTGCTTCTGATATTTAAAATGTTTCCGAACGGAATTAGTGATGTTATTATTTTTTATTTATATATCTATCTATTTTTTGCGATGGTGATGATAATGATCATAGACACGAGAGCAGTAATGGTAAATAGTGGTTATACTAGTAATGATGATCAGATTAAGGTTAATAATGATGATGCAATAACGATAGGGATGGTAGTATAAGTGATGAGTGCAATGATGCAATCATATTAATAATTGATAATGGTAATAATGATAGTTACAGCAATGATGATATTACTAATGATAGTCCAGCAACAATAACAATGACATCAAGAATAAGCGTTGATAATGATAACAATAACAATAATGGTAATGGAGATAATAATAGTAATAGTAGTAGTGGTAGTAGTAGTAGTAGTAGCAGTAGTACTGGTAATAAAATTAATAATAATAATAGTAATAATAGTAATTATAATAATACAAATAATAATAACTATATTAATAATAATAATAATGATAATAATAATAAGGATAATAATAATAGTAATGATAATAACAACAACAATGATGGTAATGATAGTAAAATAACAACGTTAACAACAACAACAACACTAATAATAATAGTAATAATAATAATAAACTAACAGATAGAAGAAACTAACAAAATAGCACACATAGAATAGGATAAGTGAAATTGATGAGTAACGAAAATCCCAAAATCCTAAAATTAAACAATCAAGCAAACAAACAAAAAATCCCAAATCCTAAAAGAGAAAGAAAAGAAAAGAAAAGAAAAGAAAAGAAAAACGAAAAATTCCAAATCCTAAAAGATAAAGAAAAGAAAAGAAAAGAAATGAAAAGAAAAACGAAAAATTCCAAATCCTAAAAGAGAAAGAAAAGAAAAGAAAAGAAAAACGAAAAACCCCAAATCCTTAAAAAAAAAAAAAAAAAAAAAAAAATCCCAATCCCTCCCTCCCTCCTTACCACCTTACCCTCCCTCTAAAAAAGGCAAAAAAAAAGGAAAAAAAACCTCATATTTCGCCCCCCCCCCCC
>NC_061852.1:9917001-9919501 GCF_019202785.1 Penaeus chinensis | reverse complement strand
AGTATTGACAGGACAAAGAGTATCATAAAAATCTTTCCAAACAATGCTATCAAAAGCACGGGAGACACCATCCCAATTAATTATTTAAGAAGACTTGTCTTGTTAGGGTAAAATCTAGTATTGGAAAGTCCATCTGGATCTTATAAGGTAGACAAAGGACGGTCAGAATAACCAATTGGCGCGATAAACTCTATAGCAATTATCCCTCTCAGTTAATAAAATATCCAAAAGGTTACCATTCCTGTGAATTGCACCACGGACTAACTGCTCACACCCAACTACATATGGGAACTCTAAGGTAGAATTGTCGCATCGGTCACTGGGGACACAGAATTCAGCCAGTCTCGGTGGTGAGCATTAAAATCACCTATGAAATTAAGCATTATTTTCTATTATTCCCTTGAATGGAAATGTGCAGTCAGTAAACAATCATAAATGCTGTCATCGGAATTGGAACTTCGACAAAGACAAGACAGCTGTAACGACTACACACTCTCACAACCATGTAATCATGACAACCACGTTCATACTTCTTAAAGGGACTAGCATTAAAACCAACCTTAGAATGTAAACATAAACCTTGTTCTCGAATAAAGGAATTCCTACATAGCAATAAGAGTTTATTAAAATTAGGTAAAGGCAACTCTGATGTCTGAAATCAGAGTTTCAGCACAACAAATAATGCCAAATTTAGTTCCACGAATATTACTAAGAATTTTGTAGCAATACTTTGGACGGTTAGGGCCAAAATTGAATTCAAAATCATCTGACAACAAAACAATGATTCTGCATAAAAATGACAAGACCACAAATTTGAGAAAGAATTCCGTTATCAAAAACAAAAGAAAAAAAAGATTCTTAGCACCATCTGACCATGGCTAAATCGACATTCATCATTGTGAGATAAAAGGAATATAAAAAAGGAAAATATGAAAAAGGAAGGAAAATAAGAAATGCTGGGCTCTGCCTTCCCACAATAGAGAGGCGGCTGAATTCAGGAATGTTGGGCACACAACTATGGCTACAACTGAGTGGATGCCGTTGGTAGCAAAACAACTCATCCTTCTTTGCTATAACAGTAGGGATACCTAGAGCCCTTATGACATGAACACTCATACGCTCATTGAGGTGTTCAAGTGAGAAGAATTTAGGGGAACATTTCCTCCGCATCATGGGTTCTCAGAGCCCAAGTTGCTCAGCCCCTCATAGATCGCTGGCAAGTAAGGTTTTGCTAAGATATACCGCTCCGCACGGTAAAAATTATCGTTATTACTATTTATTCATGATCTTTATAATAATGATAATCATTATTACTATTACCATTATGATTATTATCATCATTATCACTATTACTATTTTTACTACTGATATCACCATCATTATCATTATTGTTATCGTTATCACAATCATCATCATCACTATGCTACGAGATCAGCACAAGGAGAAAGGAAACGGAAGAGGAAAAAGAGAGAACGACTTAGAAGTAGAGTCAAAAGAGGAGGAGGCGAGGGAAGCGAACGAAGGAGGAAGGAAGGAAGAGGAAGAGATAGAGAAAATAGATTGCAGAGTAATTAAATGCTCAAAGTCTGCTTCCATTGCGCGTTTGATGTTGTAATTGGAATCAGAAGAAAATGGCTGCCTCGCTTTGGGTGGGGGAGACTAAGGTAAAAGTGATAACAACACTGTAATAATCATGAGGGTTTCATATCAAGTTGTTGCTGATGTCAAGGTTACGTGGAAATTCATTTCTGATATCAGTAGTGATGATAATAATTAAAATGATGATAATGATAATGATAAAAATAGTAATGGTGATAATAATAATAAAAATAGTAATAATAATGATAATAATAATAATAATAATAATAATAATAACAATAGTAATAACAATACTAATGATAATCATAATAAGGATAATCATAATGATAACAGTAATAATAAAATAAAAAATAATAGTAATAATAATAGTAATGATAATGATAACAGTGATAATAATGATGATACTGATAATGATATCAATAATAACAAAATAATGATAACAAAATAATAATGCTAATAATGATAATAATAATAATAATAATAATAATAATAACAATTATAATAATAATAATAATAATAATAATAATAATAATAATAATAAGGGTAATAATATACGTAATAATAATGATAATAATAATAATTATAATAATAATGATGATGATAATGATAAGAATAATGATGATGAGAATATCAAGGATGATAATTTTATCATTATCACACGCAGTAGCAAGAGTAGTAGTTTCATTGTTACAATCATAATCAAATAAAGTAATATTGATCCATTAATATATCATAATTAACAAAACTACACCCAGAAACAAGCAAACACAAACGCATACTCACCCTGGCAGAGTGGACAGTGCAGTGCAGCGCCTGGTTGTGGGAGTCATATAACAGTGAGAACTCCGCTAATCCCAGGCCTGTCATGGCTGTCAGTGAATAAGGTAGAATTAGCTCAGAC
>NC_061852.1:9863869-9866369 GCF_019202785.1 Penaeus chinensis | reverse complement strand
ATTTCCGTGATGATGCCCGTCCACGCAAATCACACTACACAAACATAGTGCTGTATTATTACCAATGCCTTTGATCCTAATCGTGTCTTTGTCCTATATACACATGCATCGATTCCCTGAGGTGCGAATAAGCCTGATTCCTTGAGGTGCGAATAAGACTAATGGTTACTCCTGCTCCCCTCCCACCTGTTTCGAGTTTTCTTTTGTTTTTATTTTTTATTTGCATTTTTGCTTAGCTGAGGGTGGGATTTTGAGTTAGTTTTAGTTATCAGTCAGTTCACTGCTTTTCCCGCCATCTCTGATTTTTAAATGGTATTCATTATCGTGTTTCTTAGCGTTCCATCCTTATCGTACGTAAGTTATTTAATGATTCTATGTACGTTAAAATTCTAAACATTCAGTCTTATTATTATGTGTCGCATTGTTTTCAATTTTCATCTTAAATATCATATTTTATTATTGTATAATTACGACCAGTCATTTTAAAGAGCTTACGTTGAAGATTTTCAATTCCTATAAGCTTTTCGGGGAAATTCAGGGTGATTGCATACACTGCCTCATATCATTTTTTTGTTGTTTTAAATGATTTTGTTTTAATAATTCTTCCAACGGTGATTTAATCCCTTCATATCATAATATGTTTTTTAAGCAGAATCATGTCTCAGATTATTGCAATTAGCTTTTATGCGGATAGTTTGTTCGCTCGTTAGAAGATGTGTATAAACTCTATTTAATTAAACTCGGTCTTGGACTTATGTTAGATTACGGTCATTATTTTGCGTCAGTTCCTTTGACATTTTCTTTCTCCCTTTTATTTGGATTTCGTTAAGCCTTAACCTGTATGGGCGCAGGGAAACACGCGCCTAGATGCATCTAATTTGGATTATTTAAGGTTATGACACGATTCTCCTGCATTATTATCATTAGAAGCTTGATTATGGTGTATGCATTAAGCCTGTGTAAATATGCAAAACAGGTTCGTTTATATCACAGTGAGCTCCAGGTCATTCAGCGCCAACTCAACGCTCACCCCCACCTAACCCCTTTAAGCAAACGCACACACTCGCGCGCGCACGTATGTATTTCAAATCAATAATAATAAAAAAATAAAAAAATCTCTTACACCCACAGATTCAATCAACTTTAGTTTACTTTAGTTTGACTTTCTTTGCAAGTTTCCTTCGCCTCAACGAACCGAGATCGAGGCGGTTTTTGCGAAGTACAATCAACGATCTCAGACAACGGGGTTAAACCAGGTCGCACAGCTGAGGAAGCAGAACCCTTGTGAAAAAGCTTCATTCATATGCAGAGCCAAAGTATTTGCGGCTCGGGGTTGTAAACACAGGGGGTAATTAACATTTAACTGGTCTCGCAAACACGGTGTGCAAATACGTACGTGACCTGTTTGCAATTGCGTGTGGGTGCTTGTGACTACACGTGTGTCTCGTGTGTGTTTATGTCTTCTGGGTGTATGTGTGTGTGTGGGTTTACATGAGTGAGACGTATATACGTACAGCCAGGCAGATACAGATACAAAGAGAGAGAATGAGAGAGTGAGACACACACAAACAGAGAGAGAGGGGGGATGAGACAGAGACGCAAAGAGAGAGAGAGAGAGAGAGAGAGAGAGAGAGAGAGAGAGAGAGAGAGAGAGAGAGAGAGAGAAAGCGAGAGAGAGAGAGAGAGAGAGAGAGAGAGAGAGAGAGAGAGAGAGAGAGAGAGAGAGAGAGAGAGAGAGAGAGAGAGAGAGATAGAGAGAGGGAATGAGAGAAAGAGAGAGAGAGCGAGAGAGAGGGAGAGAGAGAGAGAGAGAGAGAGAGAGAGAGAGAGAGAGAGAGAGAGAGAGAGAGAGAGAGAGAGAGAGAGAGAGAGAGAGAGATGAGAAAATTTACTTGGCTGTAAAGCCGTTTGATCTCCCGAGGCCTGATGGAAAATCCACCAGTCGGCCCTTTTACTGAACTCAGAATTAAAGAAAATAAACAAATAATAAATAAATCGGACAAAACAAGGGTAAGTAAAATATGAAAACAATGCGTAAACAAAAATAAAATAGATAAGTGAAATCGTACTTCTCACTTGCTTTTTCTACATTAACTTTTTCGTTAATATGCATTGTCATTTTTTTATAAGTCGAAAGAAAAAGAGAAGAGAAAAGAGGCGAAGAGGGAAGAAAGGGACGGGAGACTAAGCACGAAGGAGAGGGAGGCACAAGGGGAGATGGAGAGAGGAAGCAAATAGATGGAAAAGAAAGCAAAGGGAGGAGAACAGGGTAAGAAAAAGTGCGGAATGAGGAATTGGCGAGGAGGGGTAGGGAGGCGAGGGAAAGAATGGAGGTGCAAGAGCAAAGAGAGAGAGAGAGAGTAGGAAGAAGGAGAGAGTAGAAAGAGGGAGAGAGTGTAGTGGGCAGCGAGAGGAAGGCAAGGGGAGGGAGGGGAGGCGGGAGGAGCCATTAAGAAGAGGGGCTGGACGGGGCGGGAGAAAGGAATAGTGAAGGGAACAT
>NC_061852.1:9810211-9812711 GCF_019202785.1 Penaeus chinensis | reverse complement strand
AACCGAGTAACGGTTCAGACTTTTGCCCAACACTTAGCAAAGACGACATATGTAACGGGAACATAACATTATTATGAGTATCAGCCTTGGACCAGTATTTTGCTTTTAAATCTTAGAATCGCCAGGAATTCTTAACTCCCTACGACATCCTGATATTACTCACAGCAAGTAGAAACTTTCCTAAAAATGTTCAGTTTGTCTTAGAATTGCTCTCAGCAGACGAAACAATTAAGAGAGCTGGCGAGGACCCCTAAGGGCAGTTAAGGGCAAGGTCTGTACAAGTTTATATCGACCTGGGTTTAGGAGTGACCAAGAAAGCCAACAACCAAAGCCTTCGTATGCGTTAATTCAAAGGCTTTCGTGCTCGAGAGAATGTTTTAGCGGAATGTAACGAAGTTTAACAATAAATTCCGACTCAGCAGGAATACTAATTGTGACCGACTCTGTGAGAATCTTTCTGGAGAGTCCAACAGTGAGGAGTCATGATACTAGATGGCGTTGTTAATTCGTGATTCTGATCAATGTGATGTAATAATGCCTTAACATTAACACGATAACCTAAACAAGTTAGCGCTGATGATGGCAACGTGTTACCCCAAAAGGAAAGTTGAATATTCTTTTCAATCTGTTGAGACTGGACATTAATGCATTTTACATATCTTCACTTGTGATATCCCTCTCCTTAGTGTGATTTCTGCCATATTTGAAAAAAAAAAACCTAACATTTCTCCAAAACTATAGACTTATATATGATTTCAAGGACGAAATTAAAGGTATTTTAATAGTTATCTACGTGATTAATTCGTTACAAAGAATCAGCATAGATTCGATGAGCTAAAATCAGCATCGTGTGTTATTTTTCTTGATCTGTACAAAAGTTAGCCGTACGGGATAAAATGAGAGGAAAAAGTCATAACCAGTTACAAATCTGGTGGTATTTGACAACCGCCACATGTAAATAAATGCCAGATATCGCCGGATCTGTAATTTAATATATATTTCAATTCGTATTTCATAAAGTTAATCCCCTGGAATTTTTTTTTTTTTTTTTTTTTTTTTTTTTTTTTTTTTTTTTTTTTTTTTTTTACTTCGTTCGGTGTAAAAATAAACAGATAAAAGATAATCTTTGGCATAATGTTTCCAGAGAATACGCTTACATTTACGATCATTCCTGGGAGTTTTTTTTCACACTTAAGAGAAACCCAAGGAAATGTCTTGAGGAAACTGCCCAGACTATCTACTTGGGGGAACGGTTTCTATCTGCCCAGAAAAGGAAACAGCAGTATTAACTATAACAGTAGTAGTTGCATTAGTAATAGTAGTAGTTGTTGTTGTATCATTATCATCATCGTTGTTGATATTGTAGTTGGTAGTAGTAGTAGTAGTAATAGTAATTAGTAGTAATAGTAGTATTAGTGGTAGTAGTAACATAATCATCATCATCGTTGTTGCCATTGTTTTCGTTATCATTATTAGTAGTAGTAATGGCAGTAATAATATCATTATCACTTACCATTTATACTATCATTATGATTGATGATATTACTATCATGGTTACAGGCGTGGTTTTATTACCATTATTACCCTCACAGTTACCATGTGTATAGAGCTAACTTCCCCCAAACTAATCATACTAAGATCGCCCCTAATGACAATGCCATTCGCGCTAATGACGAAGACAGCGCTATACGAGAGGGGTGGGTGGGGGAGGGGGGGGGGGCATAAGCGACAACAACGGAGCCACAATAAAAGGGTGATAAAGGAAGGGAGAGGAGAGGGGAGGGTGATAATAGGGAAGGAGGGCAAAGAGGGAGGGCTGCATCACGCTAATGGATTTGGGGGGAAGGGAAAAGAGGGGAAGGAAGGGGGAAAGAGGGAAGGGCAAGTGGACGTACGAGGCTGTCTTTGTTTGCCTCCTTTCCTTTTAACACTGGTATGTGACTGACTGACTGACTGACTGACTGACTGACTGACTGACTGACTGACTGACTGACTGACTGACTGACTGACTGACTGACTGACTGACTGACTGACTGACTGACTGACTGACTGACTGACTGACTGACTGACTGACTGACTGACTGACTGACTGACTGACTGACTGACTGACTGACTGACTGACTGACTGACTGACTGACTGACTGACTGACTGACTGACTGACTGACTGACTGACTGACTGACTGACTGACTGACTGACTGACTGACTGACTGACTGACTGACTGACTGACTGACTGACTGACTGACTGACTGACTGACTGACTGACTGACTGACTGACTGACTGACTGACTGACTGACTGACTGACTGACTGACTGACTGACTGACTGACTGACTGACTGACTGACTGACTGACTGACTGACTGACTGACTGACTGACTGACTGACTGACTGACTGACTGACTGACTGACTGACTGACTGACTGACTGACTGACTGACTGACTGACTGACTGACTGACTGACTGACTGACTGACTGACTGACTGACTGACTGACTGACTG
>NC_061852.1:9797711-9802711 GCF_019202785.1 Penaeus chinensis | reverse complement strand
TTTTCCGAAAGATTATTTTGCCTTTTAAATACCGCTCTGCTCAACAAAAAGCTATCATAAAAACACCATGTGGTATTGCAGACTTCTTTAAACCTGCCCAAGGTATATCATCTACGTAGAACAAATAAGAACAGCAATTGACAGCTCAGAAGGTTTCACCGCCGTGTAAACTAGACCTGTAAAAAGTCTATGATATGCACAGCCGGATTAAGGGATGGAATTGCAGAAACGGCTAATGATATATCAGGACTTTGCCTAAAAAATACAATCAATAAGATAGATAAATAAATAGATAGATTAATAGATATGAAAGGTTATGAAGATAATGGCTGATGCAGAGCATTTTGAATACACAAACCTAGTAAGTGAAGAATTAAAAACTGTCAATGAGTTCTGTTATGTAGGATCAATCTTGGCAAATACTTATGAAGGCACGAACAAAAAAAAAAATCAATGAATAGTCAGCATAGTGAAAAAGTGCAGCAATTTCACTAATAAACAGCTGGAAAGATAACTGGAATTCAATCAAGAATATAATTCGAATTCTAAGGTGTCTAGCATTTCCTACTGAAAAGGCTACTGAGTCATAAAACAAAGGGACAAGCAAAGAATTCAAGCATTTGAGGAACATAAGGCTAAACAACAAACCAGAAAGGCAGACAAAGAATTAAATAATTTTACCCATGGAATTAATGTCCGCCACCGACGTATCAGCCATACACGCAAAAGCACAAGTATATGGTTTATAAATGAAACTGAAAATGTAAATCTGCTTGAGGACACTGGTACACGCAAAATCTCCTTTGGTGGACACGTGACATGGAGCAAAGGACTCGGTACGGTAAGAGACAACTGTGAAAGACGGAGACAAATTACAAGGAGAACACCAGAAAGATTTAGAGGTAATTAGAAGGGCGAAGAAGAGGGAAAATGGGGAGTTATGCTGAGGTGCCAGACAGATCGACTCGGAGATCAATACGGTATATGATATACAGCGTGTGTGTTTACATATACATATACATACACATACACATACATATACATATTCATATACACATACACATATACATACACATATACATACACATACACATACACATACACATACACATACACATGCATAGATACATACATACATACATACATACATACATATGTGTGTGTGTATATGTGTGTGTATATATGTGTGTGTGTATATATATATATATATACATATATATACACATATGTACACACACACACACACATATATATATATTTATATATATATATATATATATATATATATATATATGTGTGTGTGTGTGTGTGTGTGTGTGTGTGTGTTCGTGTGTGTGTGTGTTCGTGTGTGTGTGTGTGTGTGTGTGTATGTGCTTGTAAATATTTTACTCTTTTTTTTTTATATAAGATCACGCGTTTCTCCTCGTTTAACTAAGTTGAGCAAGTCTGACAAGTTGCAAAGACTGTAATTGATATTTGGCTGATGAACTATATATCTGTGATGTCTGAAGCCCATGTTGTAGTTAATGTATAAATAGTCTTACTTATGATTTTTTCAATACTAGTCAAATTGCCTAATAATTCAAGTGATAATTCGCCCTTCTTGCCTCTCTCCTTTTGCCTCCTTTATCTTTCTTTCTCTCCTCCTCCCTCCATCTATATCCTTCACCCTCCATCTCTTCCCTTTCTTTTATTTCCACCTTTTTTCCTATCTCTTCCCTTCCTTTGTTCTCCTTCGTTCTTTCGTCCGTCCTTCTTCATCCTCCCTTTTTCTTCCTCCTTCCATCTCTCTTCTTTCCTTCATCATCTCCCCAATTCCTCTCTTTCCTCCTCTTTCCTTTCTTTTTCTTCCCTCCTTTGTCTTATCTGTCACTTTCTTCTCTGCTTCCTCCTTCTGCTTTTCTTCATTTTTTTCCTGCTCCGTCTTCCTTCTCCTCTCTTTCATCCTCTCTCTCTCCTCCTTCCTCGTACCGCTCTTCTTCCTCTCTCCTTCTTCTCCTCTTCTCTTCTTCCCCACCCTTCCGCCTTCCTCCTTCTTTTCTTCTTCATCTTCCTCTCTTTCCCCCTTTTTTTTCCATCCCTCCTCTCTCTTCCCTCCTTTTCTCCTTCTCCATTTCTCTTCCTTCTTCTCTCCTTCTCTCTTTCTCCATTCCTGGTCCTCCCTACTTCTCTCCTCCTTCCTCCCCTCTCTTCTTCTTCTTCTCCATCCCTCCTCATTCCTCTCTTTTATTCCCCTTCTACATCCCTCTCTGTCTCTTTTTCTCTCCATCTCCCTTTCTCCCTCCTACCTCTTCTGCTCCATCCCTCTTTCTCTTTTTCTCCATTCCTCCTCCACTTCTTCACCATCCCTCCTCTTCTTCTCCTCCATCCTTACTCCCTCCTTTCCTCCTTCTTCATCAACCCTCCTCCTTCCTTCTCTCCTTCTTCCTCCCTCCTTCTCTCCATCTCCATTCCTCCCTCTTGCTCTTCTCCCTCCCTCCTCCTTCCTCCCTCCTTTCCTCCTCCTTCCTCCTTCCTCTTCTTCCTTGTCTCCTTCCCTCCTCCTTCCTTCCTCCTTCCTCTTCTTCCTTGTCTCCTTCCCTCCTCCTTCCTTCCTCCTTCCTTCCAGCTCGTTTCTTGCGCCATATGCAAATTTCCCAATGCTATTTCCGAGAATGATCAAGACCAGAAAATCGCTGGAAATCACGAATCCAGAAATAATTTGTAGGAATTAGAGAACATCCTAGATGTTGATGAATTACGCGAGGGAGGGAGGGAAGGGAGGGAGGGAGGGAGGAGGGAAGGGACGGAAAGAGGGAGGGAGAAAGGGAGGGAGGGAGAGGGGAGGGGAGGGAGGTGGAGGGATAGAGTGATGAAGGAGAGAGAAGGGAGGGAGAGAGGGAGGGAGGGAGGGAGGTAGGGGGGAGGGAGGGAAGGAGGTAGGGAGGGGGGAAAGGAGGGGAGGGAGAAAGGGAGGGGGGGAGTGGGGAGGGAAAGGAGGTGGAGGGATATAGTGAGGAAGGAGAGAGGAGGGAGGGAGATAGGGAGGGAGAGAGGGAGGGAGGGAGGGGGAGGGACGGAAGAAGGGAGGGAGGGGAGAAAGGAGGATTGGCAGAAAGGGAGGGAGGGAGAGGGGAGGGGAGGGAGGTGGAGGGATAGAGTGAGGAAGGAGAGAGGAGGGAGGGAGATATAGAGGGAGAGAGGGAGGGAGGGAAGGAGGAAGGAAGGAAGGAAGGAAGGATGGAAGGTAGGAAGGGAGTTAGTATGGGAGGAGAGGGGAGAGGGAGGGAGGGAGGAAGGGAAAGAGGAGAGAGAGGGGGAGCGAAGGTAGGGGAAATGGAAGAGGGTAGGAGGAGGGAAAAGCAAAAGGGAAGCAAAGAGGAATGAAATACGTCTATACATAGATACATGCATTCATACATACAATAAACGTACAAATACAAAAATACCCACAGATTCATACACACCTACACCCACACATCGATTGTAAATGAAACGAATACCTTAGACAAAAAATCTACCACCACTCCTCAAAAAAAAAAAAAAAAAAAAAAAAAAAAAACCTCTCCATTCCACCGTTTTCTTTCATCTACCTCATCCCATCCCCACCCATCCCCCACCCATCCCCACCCCCCCACCCCCCATCGTGATCAAAATAGGCGTCGAGGGAACCTGTTGACGAAGAGCTGATCCAGAAATGGCGACGGGGGGGGGGGGGGGGGCGAGTGAGGGGAAGGGAAGGAAAGGGCGGGGGAGGGAGGGAAGGAGGGAGAGCGGGGGGAGGGGAGGGGAGGGAGGGAAAGAGAGCGGGTTTGGGGAGGAGGGGAGGAAGGGAGAGAGAGCGGGGAGGGGGGGGGGCGAATGGGAGGGAAGGGAAGGGAGAGAGAGAGAGAGGGTGGGGAAGGGAAGGGAGGGAGAGCAAAAGGATTTGGAGAGGAGGGGAAGGGAGGGAGGGATAGCGTAGGGGGGAGGGGGGAGGAAGGGTGCAGACGGGGAAGGAGGGAGAGCGAAAAAATCTATAAAAAAGGGGAAGAGAGGAAAAAGAAAGGATTGGGAGATTAAGGGATGGGAAAGGAGAGTAGGAGGAGGAGAAAGGAGAGGGAGAAAGAGGGGAAGGAGAGGAGGAAGAGGGGAAAGGAGGGGGAGAAAGAAGGGAAAGGAGGGGAAGGAGAGGGAGAAAGAGGGGAAGGAGAGGAGGGAGAGGGGAAGGAGAGGAGGAAGAGGGGAAAGGAGGGGAATGAAGGGAAAGGAGGGGAAGGAGAGGGAGACAGAGGGGAAGGAGAGGGAGAAAGAGGAGAAAAAGGGGAAAGGAGAGGAGGAAGAGGGGAAGGGGAGGGAAAAGAAGGGAAAGGAGGGAAAGGAGAGGAGGAGGAGGGGAAAGGATGGGAGGCAGAGGGGAAAGGAGGGGGAGAGATGCAGAAGGGTTTAGGAAGTCTAATTAAAATGCTGGCAACAGGTTCTTGTCACAGCTTAGGTACGATATTGCCTTGTTCTCTAATCTCTTTCCCTCCTCCTTCTTTTCCCCTTTCTCCTTCTCCTTTTCCTTCTCTTCTTTCTCTGTCCTCGTCTTCCTCCTCCTCATCTACTTAATTTCCCCCCGCTTACTCTTCCTCCTTCTATCATTATCATTACTAGTATTATCATTATCATTATTATTATAATGATAATAATAACAACAAAATAATAGTAATAGTAACAGCAATAGTAATGATGATGATGATGATGATTATAATAATAATAATAATAATAATAATGATAATAATAATAATAATAATAGTTTTAACACTATTACTTTTATTATCATTATAATTTTCATCACCATCACTATTATTTTCTTATGATTATCATTATTATTAGTAGTAGTAGTATTAATATTATTATGATTATTATTACTACTATTATCATTATTATCATTATTATTATTATTATTATTATTATTATTATTATTATTATTATCAATATCATTATGATGATGATGATGATGATAATGATGAGGATGAGGATGAGGACGATGATAATAA
>NC_061852.1:9775211-9777711 GCF_019202785.1 Penaeus chinensis | reverse complement strand
CCACAACAAGAAATGAAATTAAATTTCTTATTGTTATATATATATATATATATATATATATATATATATATATATATATATATGTATATATATATATATATATATGTGCGTGTGTGTGTGTGTGTGTGTGTGTGTGTGTGTGTGTCTATGTGTGTGTGTGTGTGTGTATGTATATGTATATATATATACATATATATATATATATATATATATATATATATATATATATATATATATATATAAATATATATATATATATATATATATATATATATATATATATATATATATATATATATATATGCACAGAATGGTGACCATCCCCGTCCTATGTGAGTACTTTGCAAATTGTGCCGATCAAATAGGTTCAAAATTTTACCGTTTCATTAGCTATCCACCACATATTGTGACGAACTTCTAGAGTTTATGGTATGAACTGGTGATGATGGAGTACAAATAACATCGTTGTATTTCAAATAACTTTCACCATCAAGCTATCATTAATTAAACAATTATGAACATCGTCTTGTCAGTTATCAAATATTTATCGCCACCGATCTGACAGTTATCAAGTGATTATGATTACCAGACTGCCAGATATTAACAAAATCACATAATCATACACTCAAGAACCTGTCAGAGTGCATATTCGCCTCTATACTAAACAGATCAATAAATAAATAAATAACTGAGATATGTTGTTTATGTTATTTTATCTTGTCGGTTGCCATGAATTTTCTCCTCATTTTTTTTCTCTCTCTCAATAAATTTTCCTAAGGGGGCTGGATACACTTATAAATAAAATAAAAACTATTAGGAGTGAAGACTTAAAACGCTCCAGATGAATTGACACTTATGTTCCCAAAATTTTATGTAAATCAAAATGATGTGACGTTATGGCGTTATTTCATAGTGCGTCGCTTCATCGTGTATAGCGCCCTAAAATAATGAGCGATTATTTTTTCTGCGAATAGTTTATTGATATCTTTAAGACAAAGATATCATTGGTTTTCAGACACCTTGCCCTCTATTATTCGTAACTCCTTTATTTTATCGAATATGTCTCTTTAGTCGTCCCTCACTAGTGTATGTGACCTTGATAGGCACAAGTAAATCATAATGTTTAAAATTTTCTACGAATTCTATAAAGGCAAAAATAAAGATCGGAGACACAGCCTTTCAAACACTTGACGTGGTTGTAAGCATCTTTAATTCTTTCCCGAAATCCATGATTTTCGTATGTCTTATTCATCATCATAATGAGCGAACGTACTCATTAAATCAGGAAAATATATCAGCTACAATTACTATATTTAAAGCACCTGAAAATTGTGTCTTTCTGACTGTGGCAATTTTGTTTCTATCATCTCACTGCCGGGGGTCGTCAGAGCGGTACATCATTAGAGCAAGGTTTCAGGAGACACCTTCTCTTTCCGAAGTAGCTGGTCCTCGCCGCTTTCGAATCATTTATACGAGTATCTAGGGTGAGAACGACACACATCTGGCTTCATATGTGACTTTTTTGAAGTGCTTTCTATTATCGTTTTGATATTCATAAAATATTTTATGATGTATCCTATGCATACTGAGAGCCATGCAAAACTTTTCTGCTTTGACGAGGAGAAGGAGGATGCGGTGAAAGAGGGGGGGGAGTAGGGGGGGAGGGAGGCAGCACTCGCAACCACGTGGAGCGTCGCCTTCAAAGGATTTTCTTTTTTCAGCAATATACTTCCAAATTTGTTTTGTAGTAGTCTTAGGCTTTCGTTACCCATTGTGATTGTAAACACAAAGGGCATCAGTACAAAAAAAAGCAAAATGCCGCGAACTAAAATATAGATGAGACGGCAGCCCCACATTGCCAAGAGTCGCGATTCGTTGCTACTCTATCTACGAAAATATCTTCTAAATACATTGCAAACGAAGACAACTCATCTGATGCCAAAAAGAAAGGTAAAATCACCTTTATTCTACAAGCACCGTAGATCCGAAATCGCGACCACTCTTTTTGGTGCAGATGACCCGGTCCCTTTAAACCGCCCTAGACACTTACACCGTGGGCAACAAAGCAAAACAGTGGTCGGGGATGATTTGCAGATAACATAGGAAGATTTTGAGCGTGTTTAATAACTTTTTTTTTTAAAGTGTCGCTCGCCCCCTTTAATTTTCTCTCTACTTCTTTTTTACATCTCGTTTATTCATTTTCATCTTCCTATCTTTCTGTTCTTTTTCCTCTTCCTTTTCTTGTGTCTTTACTCCACTCTGTTTTTTATTATATTTTTTATTTTATTTTATTTTGTTGTGTGTTTGTCTATCGGTTCGTTCGTTTATCTTTTAATTCTTTCCCTCTTCCTCTCTTCCTCCCTTTTACCATTCCTTTTTTTTCTTCTTTCATTCCATCCTTCCTCTCCTTCTCCCTTCCATATTTCTCTCTCTTCTTACCTTCCTTCCTTCTTTCCTTTATTCATTTTTTCTCTTCCTTTCCCACCTTCATTTATCTATA
>NC_061852.1:9770211-9772711 GCF_019202785.1 Penaeus chinensis | reverse complement strand
AACCTGAAATAATACACCCCCGAGGTGAGTTGTCGAGAAATGCACGTTTATATAACCCGTATTTAGAATATGTAAGTTTGCATTTTTCGCGATAATTTTCTCCATTTCATTAGTAGTTTGTTTAGTTTTTATTTTATTGTGTAGTGTTATCATTATTACCGTTGTTGTTGTTGTTTTTGTTGTTATTGCTGTTGTTGTTATTGATGTTTGTGTTGTTGTTGTTGTTTATCATGTTTTCGTTGTTGCTAATGTTGTTGCTATTTTTGTTTTTGTCGTTGTTGTTGTTTTTGTTGGGTTATCTTCAAGTTACCTTCCCCAGCCTGCTCCTTCTTTCTCAATCTTATCATTTATTCCTAATTTTCTCTATTATCCTTTTACATTTACTTATTTCTTCGCCCTAGATCATCATTCTTATTCCTTGTTCTCTCCCTTTCCCCCTCGCGTATTTTTTCTTCGTTCTCCTTTCATTATCTCCCGATTTCCTTTTGGTGCCATTCTATTAATTTCTATTTTCTGTTTGTATTCAAGTTCTCTATTCTCCTTTTCCCCTCTCTGCTTCCTTCTTCCCTTCTTTCTTACTTATTTTTCTTAGTCCATTTTTCGTCTTTACTCCTTCATTTCTTCTTCGTTGGCTTATCGTCTCCCTTTATTCTATCTTTCTGTTCCTCCCCTTTTTCTTTTAATCCTCTGCTTGGCCCCTTGTCTCCATCGTCTCCTCTTCTTTTATTTTCTTTTTCTCTCTCTCCTCCCTATCTCCTTTCTCTATTTCCTTTTAATCCATTAACTCCACACTTTTTTTTTCCCTCCTGTCTTATTTTCTTTCTCCTCCTACTCCCCCCCCCCCCCTCCGCTTCCGCCCGCTTACACTACAAACTGTGACGTCATCAGGAACGATGGCCGGCTGTACACCATTCAATTTTGGTTTTGCGATATTGCGTGTTTTGTGTTCATGCGAGAATTTCAAATCCTTTGATGATTTCGTTCTGGTCATCGTAAGGCATCGGAATTATGCCCAGTACACGCATTCAGATGTACATGTTTGCATTCGTACAGATACGTGTGTGCGTTTGGTGTTGGGGGAGGGGTGCTTTGTTTACGTCCATGTGTGTGTGTGTGTGTGAGTGCGTGTGTGTGTGTGTGTGTGTGTGTGTGTGTGTGTGTGTGTGTGTGTGTGTGTGTGTGTGTGTGTGTGTGTGTGTGTGAGTGTGTGTGTGTGTCTGTGTGTGTGTCTGTGTGTGTGTGTATGTGTGTGTGTGTGTGTGAGTGTGTGTGTGTGTGTGTGTGTGTGTGTGTGTGTCTGTGTATGTGTGTGTGTGTGTCTGTGTGTGTGTGTCTGTGTTTGTGTGTGTGTGTGTGTGTGTGTTTGAATAGAGAAATGAATAGTACTAAAAAGCAGTAACAAAAAATGATAGTACACTCAACTATGTATGTTTGTGTGTGTGTGTTTGTGTGTGTATGTGTGCGTGTGTGTGTGTGTGTGTGTGTGTGTGTGTGTGAGTATGTGTGTGTGTGTGTGTGTGTGTAGATGTGTCTGTAGTTATAGTACAGTCTGCATACACATAAAAGCTAAAGATACAAATCTCACAGAAAGACGATACAACTTTCTCATCCACGAAACATAAAACCTTTAGCCTCGTGACGACTCTAGCCAAACCCTCCCCTCCCTCCCTCCCTCCCTCCCTCCCTCCCTCCCTCCCCTTCCCCCTCCTTCCCTACCCCCCCACTACCTAAGCCCCGCCTCTGAATCCCCGGATCTGTGACGTAATCCGGAGTTTCATTGTATTTAGCGTTTTGTCTCCAGAATCCTCGAGAGAGATGGAGGAGGAGGAGGAGGAGGAAGAGAAGGGAGGCAAGGGGGAGGTGGAAGAAGAGATGGGGGGGGGTTGGGAAGAAGGAGGAGGAGGAGAAGGAGGAAGAAGAGAAGTAGGAGGAAGAGGAGAAGGAGGAGGAGGAAAAGGGGAAGGAGGAGCACAGCCATTTCAGCAGGGAAGACGAAGGAGAAAGAGGAAGAGGAAGAATAGAAGCAGAAGGAGGTGAAGTAGGAGGAGCAGGAGGGAGAAAAATAGGAGGGGGAGAAGGAGGAGGGAGGACGAGAAGGACGAATTAGGGAGAAGTAGAAATAAGGAGGAGGAGTTGAAAAAAATAAGACTAGGAGGACGATGGGGAGGAAGAGAAGGAAGAGATCAACTAAGAGGAGGGAAGAATAAAGAGGAGGGGCCGGAAGTGGAGTATTTGCGATAATAAGCTTTGCGCAAGGAAAATAAAATGAAAAGGAGTGGGTAGCATACAAAAAAATCAAATCATCAAAAGGAAAAGGTCGAAGAATAGAAATAGAAATGAAAAAAAAAAAAAAGAAAAGGAAATCATATAATATCCTCCAAACGTTCGAACGGGGTCGCTCTAAGCAGCTTTCCGCCACAGTGAAACGTGGATCGCCGCCCCGTAGAGTTATTAACCCGCCGTCTACTCCCACCTGCCCTGCGCGTAGTCGTTGCGTTAA
>NC_061852.1:9762711-9765211 GCF_019202785.1 Penaeus chinensis | reverse complement strand
GGTATACTTCACGACACGAAAGTGGAAGAAGAGTATTCGGCGTTGAAGACTCTAAGGAGGTATGTACAGGAGAGCAAGGAGTGACTGTTGAGTAAAGCTAGAAAATTAGACGTGGCAGTAAAGGAAATAATGAAAAAAATATAAAGATCGAAGAGCAAATGAACGAAAAAAAAAAATGGAAGGAAAGGGTCCTGCATGGCCAAATTATTCGACAAACTAAGGAGATTGCTGGAGAGGAGAGGTAGAAATAGTTAAAAAAAATATATATATATATTGGCATTAAGAGGGAGACAGGAACTCTCATCTTAGCAGCTGAAGAGCAAGCCATTAGGAACGAACCTCATCAAAGCCAACATCGATAAAACACAGGGGGACAGTAAATGCAGAATGTGCAGTAAGTTGATGAATCTATAAATCACCTCATCAAAGAATGCAGCAAAATGGCCCACAAAGAATAGAAACGTACACCATAACTGGGTCAGGTGAAGAATTCATTGGGACAGATGCAGAAAGTTAGGGACATATGCAGGCGAGAAATGATACAACCAGAAGGCAGAAAATCATACTCGGAAGGTACTTTGTGACTTCACTACTCAGACCTACCATGAAAGTGAAGCTAAAAGACCAGATTTAATTCTAATCAGGAGGAAGGAAAATGATTGCATTATCGTTTGACATTGCCATCAAATATGATACGCGGATAGAGCAGAAGGAAAAGGAAAAAGTTGACGTAAAGGGAAAACTCGAGAAACTGAAATATAAAATCAAAAGTAGACCCCATAGTCATCGGGCATTAGGAACGCCGTCAAAGGACGACATCAAAAGGAGAGTAAATGAGCTAGGAATTGAGAACAGAATTAGAGAGAAGCAGAAGACTGTAATCTTGCATTCTGCAGAAAAGTCCTTGAAAATTGAAGAGACTTGCTGTCACCAATATCATGGAGACATTACCAATGTATTAAATGTTATCAATGTTCGATAATTCTGTAGCAATAATAATGATGATGATAATTATAATATTTATAACAATAATAATAATAAAAATGATAACAGTGATACCAATAATAATGATACTGATAATAATGATGATAATAATAACAATGTTAGTAATGATAATAATGATAACAACAACAATAATAATAATAATGATAATAATAATATAATAACTATATTATTTTCATTATTATCATCCTATGATTATTACTATTATCACTGATGATAAGTATAACAATGATAATGATAATAGTGTTATGTTAATAATTCTGGCAATAAAATTATTACGGTAAAGATGACGATCATCATAATAATAAAAACTATGTATTATTATTATTACTGTTGTTGTGGCTGTTGTTGTTATTGTAGTTGTCATTTTATTATTATTGTTATTATTATTATTATTATTACTATCATTATTATCATTATTGTTATTACCATTATTTTAAACATTATTATTATCATTAGTATCATCATTAAGGTTATTGCTATTATTATTTTGTTTTTACTATTATTATTGCATTTGTATTATTATTATAATTATTATTATTAATATTATTATTATTATCATTATTATTATTATTATAATTATTATTATCATCATTATCATTATTATTTTTATTATTATTATTATTATTATTATTATTATTTTTATTATTGCTATCATTATTATTATTATCATCATCGTTATCATCATCATTATTATCACTTATCATTATCATCCTTATCATTATCATTATCATTCCTATTTTCATCATCACTATCGTTATCATTATTATTATGATTATTATTATCTATAGTACTACAACGTTTATTGTAATGATGATAATGATAACGATAATTATCATCATCATCATCTCTATTATTATTATTATCATAATCATATTATTCATTATCATTGCTATTACTATTATTATTATTAGCATTACTGTTATTATTACTACTAGTAGTAGTATCATTATTATTTTCATTATCATTATCATAGTCAGTGTTATGATTATGATAATTGTTATCATTATCATTATTATTTTCATTATCATTATCATAGTCAGTGTTATGATTATGATAATTGTTATTATTATCATTATTATTTTCATTATTATTAATATTATTATTATTATTATTGTTATTATCATTATCATTATTGTTATTGTTGTTATTATTATTATCATTGTTATTATTGTTATTGTTATTCTTGTTATTATTATTATCATTATTATTATCCACATGCCGCCAAGGAAAATGAATGAAAATTGGGGAAAATGCTGTGCTCATTTTTTTTTTTTTTTTTTTTTGTGAAATATCTGTGCACATAGATGGCTCTGCTAGTGCTTAGCCACAAAAGAGTCAATTAGTAGACCTTATGACCCTACCTGATTTCACCTTTCCTTGAACTGGTGCTATGAATATCGATTATTTTTGTTATAAACATTATAATTACCATAATGTTATAAACATTAGTAATAAGATAACGTAAAATATTTTTGTAAATCATGGAAATGGGTCA
>NC_061852.1:9750211-9752711 GCF_019202785.1 Penaeus chinensis | reverse complement strand
TAATAATAACAAAATAAGATCATTATAATGATAATAACATTAACAACAACGACAATAATGATAATAATAATAATTATAATAATAATAATAATAATAATAATAATAAGAAGAAGAAGAAGGAGAAGTAGAAGAAGAAGAATGATAACAACAGAAAAAGTAATATTGTAACGAAGACACCAAACAAAAGGCTATACCCGTCCATCACCAGCTCGTTTAAATATATACATATATATATATATATATATATATATATATATATATATATATATATATATATATATATATATATATTCATTTCTATTACATCTACCTAGTTATACGCGTGTATACACATATTAAAAAAGTGACACCACGTGTGCACATGCCTCGGAGACGGAGCTGAAGGAGACAAGCGACGTCGATGACGGATAAACAAGGAGACACGCCCACGGTAATTGTGTGCAGGCGGCTGGACACATTAGCCGGGAGTGCTCTGTACTATCGATCGTCGCCTTTAATGATCTCTCTCTCTCTCTCTCTCTCTCTCTCTCTCTCTCTCTCTCTCTCTCTCTCTCTCTCTATCTATCTATCTATCTATCTATCTATCTATCTGTCTGTCTGTCTGTCTGTCTATCTATCTGTCTATCTATCTGTCTATCTATCTATCTGTCTATCTATCTATCCATCTCTCTCTCTCTCTCTCTCTCTCTCTCTCTCTCTCTCTCTCTCTCTCTCTCTCTCTCTCTCTCTCTCTCTCTCTCTCTCTCTCTCCTCCTCCTCCTTCTCCTCCTCCTCCTCCTCCTCCTCCTCCTCCTCCTCCTCCTCCTCCTCCTCCTCCTCCTCCTCCTTACTCATCATCTCCTTTGGGCAAGACAGCCCCTTGAAATAGGGGAGGTGGGCGGGGAGAGGGGAAGAGGGGAGGGGAGAGGGGAAGAGGGGAGGGGAGAGGGGAAGAGGAAAAGGAGGATAAGAAGGAGGAGAAGGAGGTCTTTCAGTCTGGTATACGACATTTTATCAATGTCAAGAAGACAAGTAAAAGTAAAGAAAAAAGAAGAAGAAAAAAACAGAATGACAAACAGATGAAAGAAAACAAAAGTACAACGAGATGGAAGGTCCTGCAGTGTCCGTTTTCCTGTCATGTTGATAACGTGATATGTAAGCATAACAGTGTTACATTCTCTCTCCTTCCCCCTATTTCCTCCTCATTCTTCCTTTCTTTATATCTTTCTTCATATGTATTGGTCTCTGTCACACACCCTCTATTCTCCACCTCATAGTTTATTCATATTACTCTTCCTCTGAAATGCACGGTTAGAAACGCACGTAACAGCGCTGCTCTGTAAATCATGTTTCCCTTTCAAAATGTCAGACTTCGCCTTGCGTTTCGCCTGTACTTCCTGTCAGCGTGAACTAAAATATATTATGGAGTCTCACTCACTGGCGCACAGTATACCATGTATGTGTACGTGTGTGTGTTTGTTTGTGTGTGTTTGTGTGTGTATGTGTGTGTATGTTCGTGTGTGTGTGTTTATATGTGTTTGTGTGTGTGTGTGTTTGTGTGTGCGTTTGTGTGTGTGTGTGTTTGTGTATGTGTATGTTTTTGTGTGGGTGTTTGTGTGTGTGTTTGTATTTATGTGTGTATGTGCGTGTGTGTTTGTGTGTGTTTGTGTGCATGTGTGTATGTGTGTGTGTGTTTGTGTGTGTGTGTTTGTGAGTGTGTGTGTGTGCGTGTGTGTGGGTGTGTGTGTGTGCGTGTGTGTGGGTGTGTGTGTTTTGTGTGTGTGTGTGTGTGTGTGTTTGTCTGTGTGTGTGTATGTGTTTGTGTGTATGTGCGTGTGTGTGTTTGTGTGTGTTTGTGTGTGTGTGTGTTTGTGTGTGTGTGTGTTTGTGGGTGTTTGTGTGTGTGTATGTTTTTTATGTGTGTGTGTTTGTGTGTATGTGTGTACTACTTCACAAATAAAGACAAAACCAAGAAAAGACTGGCTAACATCATATCACCAAATCCGACAAAATGTCGAAGAATTGATATTGAAATCGGTGAAGTTTGGGCTTGATCTCGGAAGATCCTCAGATGATTTCTTTCCCTTTTTGCTGTCATACAAAGCTATCCTGAAAACCGATACTCCTCAGTGGCTATACAAGGAGACAAATGAAAGAAAGACTCCTTGAAAACAGGTCTCCACCAGGGAAGTTTATTTATTCTTATGGCCCGTTGAGACAGATCCCTGAGGCAAGCGTACAAGTCGCGCATTCGCTCTGAGATCGAGTATGGACGTCTCACATCTCGCTTTCCTAGACAACGTGCAGCATACATCTCTAAGTCCTTTATCACTGGCTTCTGGTCCTGTCACCCTACAAGAGCTGGACATGACAGGTATAGCTGCCTACTAGCTGAATCCATCGCACCTCTGAAGAAGACATCAGCAGAATAAATCAGATAAGAATTGATTTTTGTTTTGTCATATAGAGTAAATATATCTCACTAACAAAGATGCTTCCTGTACAAATACCAAGAAATACG
>NC_061852.1:9742049-9750111 GCF_019202785.1 Penaeus chinensis | reverse complement strand
TAGGGAGGGAGAGAGCGATGGAGGGGATAAAGTGAGAGAAGGGAAAGAAGTGATGGATGGGGAGGAAGAGAGAGAGTGGAAAGAACAATGGATGGAGGGAGAAATGGAGGTAGGAATGGATAGAGAGGGAAGGATAGAAAGGGATAGAAAGAGAAACAACAAGCTGAGGCAATCAGACTGAAACAAATTCCCAGAAAAAACGGACAGGAATGACTGAAAGGGAGAGAGAGAGAGGGAGAGAGAGAGAGAGAGAGAGAGAGAGAGAGAGAGAGTTAATGTGGGAGAGATCCCAACAATCACAAACAAGTAGATAAAGTAACGGAGGGAAAATAATAAGAAAACACACGAATTTCCCGGATGTCTTTTTCACTTCATTGCTTCCACTGGTTATAAAGAACCAGAGATACAGAGAGGTGTATATATACATGCACTAAGCAATGATAAGACGTGAAACGACCTTGGCTAGTTCGTGGCTCCCCGTCGCGGTGTAAAAGTTGTTGATTGTTTGCATTAACGCCGCTTCTACCATCTTCCTTTATGGTGTGGACAGGCCTCACTTTATGATGGAGGCGTGGGAGGTGAACAGCGACGGGAACAACAAAGGCGCAACACCTTGTCATGACGTCGAAGGTCAATTCGTTTGTCGTGGAGCCCCCGTCCTGTCTCCCCGATGTAGACCTCGTCGCACCCAAGGTATCTATTAATCTTCCTTCTCCCCATCTCCCTCATCCCTCTTCCACCTCCTCCCCTTCCTCCTCAATCCCCCCTTCCTCAATCACCTTTCCTCCTCCTCCTCGTCCTCTTCCTTGCCCCTCAGCCCTTCCCCTCAAGCCTCTTCCTCTTCCTCCTCTTTTTCCTCCTTTCCCCCTTCCTCAACCTTCTTCCACTTCCTCATCCTTCAACCTTCTTCATCTTTCTCATCTTCCTCCTTCTTCCTCCTCCTTCAACCGTCTTCCGCTTCCTCCTCTTTCTCCTCCTTCCCTCCTTCCTCTGCCTTCTTCCTCTTCCTCCTCTTCCCCCTTCTTCCCCCTCCCTCAACCTTCTTCCTCTTCCTCTTCCTTCCCCCCTTCCTCAGCCTTCTTCTTCCTCAACCCTTCCTCCTCCCTTTTTCTTCCCTCCCTCCCTCTACCAACCCTCCCCCTTTTTCTCCCTCCCTCCCTTTATACTGATAATGACAAATTATTATAGTATAATGATGATGATGAAAATAATGCTTGATTAATGACCATGATCAAATTAATGTAATCAAAATGAAAGATACCATGATAACACAATAGCAACAGCAATAATGATAATGCAAATTAATTCATTTCAGCTCTAAATTTCTTGCAGGGTAAAAGGATACTTAAGACCATAATCTACTTATTGTTATGATGTTATTGTTTCTTTTTTTTCCATAAGTAATATCGCAAAGTAAAAGTATTCTATATAATAATCATGAAGTAAAAAAAATATAAATATAGAAGAAATCATAACAGTCATAAGTTTATTAAGTTAAATGCGAAGTATTGCAACTCTAATTACCATCATCAAAACACTTTTTTTGATTAATCGGTCAAAAACAATATAAAGCAAGTTACAAATATAGGTCATTATCAAGATCACATTGATATCGATTGCCTATTAACTGCAATTTTCCCATTAATTATATCATAAGTCCTATATAAAAACATTGTAACTTTACTCATCAGTACAAATAATCCTTGAATACCATATCAAATTAATTAACACCTGTTCCAATAAATACTAAGTGGCAACGAGGACATAAGTTCGATGAATGAGTTTTCACAATATCAAAAAATATTTAAGATCAAGCGTTATAGGATATATGTAGATATGTGTATATTTATGTGTGTGTGTGTGTGTGTGTGCCTATCTATCTATCTATCTATATATATATATATATATATATATATATGTATATACATATGTGTGTATATATATCTGTATATATATTTATATATATATACACATACACACACAAACACACACACACACAGACACACACACACACACACACACACACACACACACACACACACACACACACACACACACACACACACACACACACACACACACACACACGCACACACGCACACACGCACACACGCACACATACACACATACACAAACACACATACACAAACACACATACACACACACACGCATATATATATATATATATATATATATATATATATATATATATATATATACACATATGTGTGTGTGTGTGCGTGTGTGTGTGTGTGTGTTTGTGTGTGTGCGTGCGTGTATGTTTTATATATATATATATATATATATATACATATATATATATAGATAGATAGATAGATAATATATTTATATATGATAATATGGTTTTATGATATTGTACAGTTTCAAAGTAAAACTGAATATTACTGATATCTTATGAAGGTATTCCTCCATGACTAAATATGATCAACAAAAATGCAGTACATATTTTCCTAAAAAATAATCTCTTCTATTCGGTGAAATCGGAAATGCTGTCTTAGGGTCTTATCTTTCTCCCAAACTCTTCCAATACGAAATCTGGAACTAAGTCGTTTACCCAAAAGCAGCCCTTTTTCTGCAACAAATGGGCACAAGACTATAAGGAAGGAGGTAGAAAAATGTATAAGCATAACCAGTCCAAAACATAGATATGGCGGAAATTAACCGCTGAACCCGAATAAGCCTTTTTAATTAATTCATGCAGTTCGGTTATTTCATCTATTCCCATGTTAAAAAAAAAAAAAAAAAAAAAAAAAAAAAAAAACGAGGTAAATTTTTTTTACGCCGTTAACCCACGTTTTACACAAAGAATGAATGAATAAATAATGTATGATAGCTAGCCCACGAGCCCGTAAGCCCGCGAGGTGAACCAGCTAAACTCGTTCCACGTTCCCCAAACCGGCTCTTCCATCAACCGGATAAATGTTGGCGGTTAAGCCGTCCCGTGCACTCTTTGTGATGTAAATTTTACGACCACTTTCTGGGATGTGTTCTTCTCGCCTTTCACTTGATTTACAAATGAGATTTATGATGATTTGTTCGTCGGCTGCATATCTTTGGCGCCGACTTTCCTTTCCCTCAGATTCTAGAAGTGACTTGCTGCCTTGACTTTCATCTTTAAAATTTTCTTTACGTTTGAATACTCGGACGAGATTAATGTCGGAAACTTTTTTTTTCTTTAATTGAGTGATTAATCGTAATAATAAAGAAAATCAATCCAAAAATCTTCCCTGTTACACGCGAATTAATAAATGATATGAGCCCGCAGATTATCGGCCATTTTGAGCGAAAATTAATTGAAGGAACTTTCGCAAACTGCAATCAATTCCCTTTTCAGTGGCAACATGATCGAAAACATACATTCTCATTCAACTTTTATTCTTGAGAGCCGTGCCGTTATTAACCAGAGATTGAAGGTCTGTTTACGCCGGTATCAACGTCGTAATTAATTTTGAATCTGTCTCTCTCCTTCTCCCCCCTATCTCTCTCCTTCCCCCCCCCTCTCTCTCTCCTTCTCTCTCCCCTCTCTCTCCTTCTCCCCCCTCTCTCTCTCCTTCTCCCCCCCTTTCTCTCTCCTTCTCCCCCCTCTCTCTCTCCTTCTCCCCCCCTTTCTCTCTCCTTCTCCCCCTCTCTCTCTCCTTCTCCCCCCCTTTCTCTCTCCTTCTCCCCCCTATCTCTCTCCTTCTCTCCCCCCTCTCTCTCTCCTTCTCTCCCCTCTCTCTCTCCTTCTCCCTCCTCTCTCTCTCCTTCTCCCCCCCTCTCTCTCTCCTTCTCTCCCCCTCTCTCTCCTTCTCCCCCCTCTCTCTCTCCTTCTCTCCCCCCTCTCTCTCTTTCTCCCCCCTCTCTCTCTCCTTCTCCCCCCCTCTCTCTCTCCTTCTGCCCCCTCTCTCTCTCCTTCTCCCCCCTCTCTCTTTCCTTCTCCCCCCCTCTCTCTCTCCTTCTCCCCCCCTATCTCTCTCCTTCTCCCCCCTCTCTCTCTCCTGCTCCCCCCTATCTCTCTCCTTCTCCCCCCTCTCTCTCTCCTTCTCGCCCCTATCTCTCTCCTTCTCCCCCCTCTCTCTCTCCTTCTCCCCCCTCTCTCTCTCCTTCTCCCCCCCTTTCTCTCTCCTTCTCCCCCCTATCTCTCTCCTTCTCTCCCCCCTCTCTCTCTCCTTCTCTCCCCTCTCTCTCTCCTTCTCCCTCCTCTCTCTCTCCTTCTCCCCCCCTCTCTCTCTCCTTCTCTCCCCCTCTCTCTCCTTCTCCCCCCTCTCTCTCTCCTTCTCTCCCCCCTCTCTCTCTTTCTCCCCCCTCTCTCTCTCCTTCTCCCCCCCTCTCTCTCTCCTTCTGCCCCCTCTCTCTCTCCTTCTCCCTCCTCTCTCTTTCCTTCTCCCCCCCTCTCTCTCTCCTTCTCCCCCCCTATCTCTCTCCTTCTCCCTCCTCTCTCTCTCCTGCTCCCCCCTATCTCTCTCCTTCTCCCCCCTCTCTCTCTCCTTCTCCCCCCCTATCTCTCTCCTTCTCCCCCCTCTCTCTCTCCTGCTCCCCCCTCTCTCTCTCCTTCTCCCCCCCTCTCTCTCTCCTTCTCTCCCCTCTCTCTCTCCTTCTCCCTCCTCTCTCTTTCCTTCTCCCCCCCTCTCTCTCTCCTTCTCCCCCCCTATCTCTCTCCTTCTCCCCCCTCTCTCTCTCCTGCTCCCCCCTATCTCTCTCCTTCTCCCCCCTCTCTCTCTCCTTCTCGCCCCTATCTCTCTCCTTCTCCCCCCTCTCTCTCTCCTTCTCCCCCCTCTCTCTCTCCTTCTGCCCCCCTATCTCTCTCCTTCTCCCCCTCTCTTTTTCTCGCTTTCTCTCTCCCCCCCCCCCCCCCCCTCTCTCTCTCTCTCTCTCGCGGAAGCGTATGGTCTCCGTTTACCGATGCGTTTTTTTGATTTCCGGTAAATTAAAATTTCTATTGAGTCCATTTCTCGCTTTCATTATAATTTTTTTGTGTGTGATTTTCTCTCCTTCTGCCCCCCTACCTCTCTCCTTTTCTCCCCCTCTCTCTCCTTCACCCCCCTCTCTCTTTCCTTCTCCCCCCTGTCTCTCTCCTTCTCCCCCCCCTCTCTCTCTCCTTCTCCCCCCTCTCTCTCACCTTCTCCCCCCTCTCTTATTCTTTTTTCTTTTTTTTTTCTTTTTTTGCGTTTTGATAATTACCGTTAAATTATTATTATCCTCGTTGTTGTTGTCGTTATTCTGTTAATACTGTCATGTGTTATGATTGCTGACAATACTGCTGTTAACATAACAGCCATTATTGCAATCATTGCCAGTGTATCACTACTTCAACACCATTAATCAGCAATTTATTCTCACCATCTTTAACATTATCCTCAGCATCACTATCATCAATACCTCCATCATAACCATTACCACCATAATCTTCCCGGCCAGTACCGACACCATCACTATGTCACCATTGCTGTCACCATACGTGTATTTCCTCGGCATGGTGACTGCCCGCCTTCTGCACTGCGCCTTTAGACATGCAAATCACGCGTCCTCGCATATCACAGCATCTTTGAAAATGCTTCCGAGAAATGCGATTTAAGGTCAAAGCAAACTAACGCTCGATTGATATGCAAAGGACTGGGAGAAGGTGGGCTGAGGGGGGAGTGGGGGGTAGGGAGGGGGGGAGAGACCAAAAGGGAAAGGGAGGGAAGGGAGGGGAGGGGGGTGACATGCAACTCTTGAGAAGTGGCGGCAAACTCACCTCCGGTTTGGAACTGTGCGGATGGATAAAGGAAGATCCGTCACAATGGAATCTGGAATAGATCGAAATGATTATCAGAATAAATTAGGTATGATAATTAGAAGAAATAATGCATGTTCGTCATCAGGCTGCAGTCGCTATGCATTTTATGTGTGGATGTTTGTGTGTGTGTGTGTGCGTGTATGTATGTGTGTGTGTGTGTGTGTGTGTGTGTGTGTGTGTGTGTGTGTGTGTGTGTGTGTGTGTGTGTGTGTGTGTGTGTGTGTGTGCGTGTATGTATGTGTGTGTGTGTGTGTGTGTGTGTGTGTGTGTGTGTGTGTGTGTGTGTGTGTGTGTGTGTGTGTGTGATGCGTGAATATGTGTGAAAAGAGAGATAGAAAAGAGAAAGAAAGAGGGAGAGAAAAAGAGACATACATATGGAAAATAAGCTAAACAAATATCACATTACCCGAGCGTGCAATGTTCTAAATCTTGCACGTCACAAAAGAATAGCATTTTTTAAATCGTCCCTTTAAAAGCAACCACCAAACAGGGAAGAGAGATAGAGGGGAAGAAAAAAAATGCAAAAAAAAAAAAAATGTTCTTTGTGTCCCCGCCTCCACGAGGTCTGTCCTCAGGTCTGGTAACACTGGCATCTTTCGCTTTGTTTTTCTCTTTTCATCTGGTAACTGTGTCCATTTTTTTCTAAATTGCAATCATACATATATATATATATATATATATATATATATATATATATATATATATATATATATATATACATATATATATATATATATACATATATATATAGAGAGAGAGAGAGAGAGGGAGAGAGAGAGGGAGAGAGAGACAGACAGACAGACAGACAGACAGACAGACAGACAGACAGACAGAAATACAGACAGACAAACAGACAGACAAAGACAGAGAGTGAGAGAAAGAGAAAGAGAGAGAGAGAGAGAGAGAGAGTGAGAGAAATAGAGAGAGAGAGAGAGAGAGGGGGGGGGGGGAGAGAGAGAGAGAGAGAGAGAGAGAGAGAGAGAGAGAGAGAGAGAGAGAGAGAGAGAGAGAGAGAGAGAGAGAGAGAGAGAGAGAGGGAGAGAGAGAGAGGGAGAGAGAGAGAGAGAGAGAGAGAGAGAGAGAGAGAGAGAGAGAGAGAGAGAGAGAGAGAGAGAGAGAGAGAGAGAGACAAAGACAGGAAGACAGAGTGAGAGAGAGAGAGACAGACAAAAACAGGGAGACAGAGTGAGAGAGAGAGAGAGACTGACAGACAGACAGACAAAGAGAGACAGAAAGAGAGAGAGAGAGAGAGAGAGAGAGAGAGAGAGAGAGAGAGAGAGAGAGAGAGATTCCTATATTAACAAATATGTATTTGTTTATAATTTTATGAATTTATTCAGTTACCTGCTTATATGTTTATCTATTTATCTATTACTATTGCTCATACATATATGCATATCAGTCTCTAACAACAACTGTACTAATAATAATGATTATGATAACGATAACGATTTTGATATTCGAAAAGACGAGCAAAAGCAATAATGTGAAAATAAATAATGATTATAGTATAATTAGTCACTATGATGATGGAGAACGTCAGCAGCTCTAGCTTAATCATGAAGATATTTTTCTTTGATGTGTTATATGTAACTCATTGCATGACCGCAAAGCGTATTGCGTATGGAATGTCTTAGAATATTGCATAGTAATACTTACTCCAAGTGGTGCACAGGTGGCAATTACTGCCCTCCTGAATGGTTGCGGTGTTGGCACAGCATAATGTTTTATGTTAATCAATTAATTATTCACTTGCACATAATAATAACAAATGTATTGTCATTTGTATGATTTACGTCTCGCATAAGCCTGTCGCTGTATTGCTGATATTATTTGAACTTGCAGCCACTGAGAGTCATTAGGCCTACGCAGAGCAACGCTGGTGTGTGCATGTATGTCCCAGTTGAGTGTGTAAGCTGGGGCAGGATAAGGAGCTGTGCTGTTCTTCAAGTATTTGGAGAGTGCAATTAAGTTATTTTATTTAGGTTGATTTCGTTATTCGTTATACTGTATTTCGTTTTCTTAATTATTTTATGTTAAACAAATTGGACCGTTCACGTGGTGGTTTGCATATGACTTCTACCCTACACTCCCCTGCATATTAAAAATATAAAAAGCTACTTATCTGAATTAATTCATTAGATATGACTGTCCTAATTAAATAACATAAATATATCAAGTGTAATTAACCTGAATACTTATTAAGTGAGGTTATAAGTGTACTTTTATATGTTTATGAAACAAACTTATGGTATAACAGATGATGATTACGATAATATCAAC
>NC_061852.1:9727049-9729549 GCF_019202785.1 Penaeus chinensis | reverse complement strand
TGGGTGTGCGTGTGTGTGTGTGTGTGTGTGTTTGCAAGTGTGTGTGTGTGTGTGTGTGTGTGTGTGTGTGTGTGTAAGATTGTGCACAATTAGCATATATTTGGGTGATTTATTAGGTATACACTTTAGTTATATTTATAAACTATTTATGATGTTAACACATTAATAATTCATTCATTCTTCCCATCTTTTTTTTTTTATCTTTTTTCCCTCAAGCTCTTTATTTCTCATTTTTCTAGTTTTATTATTTTTCTTACAACTGACATCGCACTTCAGTTATTACTGAACAGGATAATCTACCACACATGTCCCCACGCCCGAGAAAACTCTACGGCTGGCAACCCTCGTTTCATGATTCACCCTCTAACCCAACATTCCGCTTACGTCACTTAACCTTGGGGGAAATACAACAGTTTATAGATTTCATTCTATTCCCCAGCCGGTCGTTTGCACCGGTTAGTCCGTGCGGATTGTTCTGTGATCACGTTTATGAAATTAATGAAAATGCGAAGGGGAAGAAACTTACAAATTTCAGTTTTACAACTAATCATTCATATATTATGAACACATATGTCTATATACATACATACATACATATATATACATAAACACACACACATACACACAAATACACATACACATATGTGTGTGTGTTTATATATATATATATATATATATATATATATATTTATTTATTTATGTATGTATGTATGTATTATGTATGTCTTAATATACATATGTATGTGTGTGTGTTCATACACGCATATGTATGTGTCCGTGTGTGTGAATGTGTGCAATCATACACATATTATGTGTGTGTGTTCACACTCCACGCCCCAGCCAGACGCAGCAGAAACATAATAAATATGAAATTATGAGAGTCTAAATTGCCTTCCTCCGTCTGGATTATATTTCATTCTATCATTAAATTCCTCATCTTCTAATTTCTCGGATAAATTCTTTATCTATCAGGGTTCCCATGTCAGACTTTTAAAACTCAAATTCTCAGTCTAAGTCTCTCTCTCTCTCTCTTACTTCCCTATTTCCCTTTCACTCTCTCTCTCTCTCTATCCTCTTTCGCTCTCTCTCTCTTACTTTTATTTTCCCTCTTAATCTCCCTCTCGCTATCCCTGTCTTTCTTTCCGTTCCCTCTCCCATTCCCACTCTACTCCACTTCCGTCTCTCATTCCCTCTCTCTTCAAGAAACAAGTTTCCTTAACTGAACTGGTCTTCGAATTTCACAGAATAAATGGGTAACATGCCAGTCATCGGTTTTATCTGGCTTATAGTTTCCCCGACTGAGGACCCATCTGTGCCATTATCGGCGCTTTTTGCGGGCTCTCGTTTTCAGTCTATCTCCTCGTTTTCTCATGCTTTCTCCCTCTGTTTTTGTTTTTTTTCTTTTCTCTCTTCTTCTTCCACTTTTTCTTCTCGCCCTTCATCTTCTTATCTCTCGATCTTCATTATCTTCTTCCTCTTCTTCAAATTCTTGTCTTTCTTTCTTTGAATATGATATTCATGATATAGATGATAAAATTAATAAAAATGATGATAATGCTAGCGAGAATGATAACAGTAATGATGATAAGAACTGCACCAACAACAACAATAAAATAATAATAACAATAATAGTAATAATAATGATAATGATGATGATAATAATAATGGTGATGATGATGGTAATGATAATAATGATACACAGAGAAATATAAAATAAAAATAAGATTTAATATTATAATTATTGTTATTATCCTTATTGCGTTGATAATTATCATCATCATCATCATCATCATCGTCGTTATTATTATATAACTTTTGTCATTATTATCATTATATCATTTTTGTCATTATTATCATTATTATCATTATCATCGTCATTAATTCTTTATTATTGCTATTATCATTATTGTTTTTATTACTTCGCCAATAATAACTGTTCTAATAAAATCACAAAGATATCAGCATTATATAAATACTTAGAAAGCATAATGATACCCCCCCCCCCTCCTCCGATCTCCCTTTGTTTCGCAAGATCTAAAGTTGATGGGAAAAAATGGCCCTTTAAATCTTATTCTTTTTCTTGTCCATCAAAGAGGATAAGAGAAAGAAGAAGAAGAAGAAGAAGAAGAAGAAGAAGAAGAAGAAAAAGAGGTGGAAAAAGAAGGAAAAGGAGAAGAGGAAAAAGAAGAAGTAGAAAGAAGAAAATGAAGAAAATGAGGATGAAATAGAAAAGAGGAAAACGTGTATATAGGCAAAAAGAAGAAAAAGACGTAGGGGAAGAAGAGAAAGAAAAAATGAAGAACAATAAAAAAAGAAAAATATATGTATAGTAAGAGAGAAAAGATCGAGAGAAACATTCCCCTTCATTCCTATCTCTTCCCTCCCCCCTCTCTTCCTCCCATCCTTATCTCTCCCCTTCCTTCCCCCTCATCCCCTTTCCTCCGACCTTCCTCCCCTTCCCTCAGATATCTCCCCTCCTCCTATCTCTCCTCAGTCGCTT
>NC_061852.1:9684549-9697049 GCF_019202785.1 Penaeus chinensis | reverse complement strand
TGTTTGCGTTAGTGTGTGTGTGTATGCGTGAGTGTGTGTGTGTATGCGTGAGTGTGTGTGTGTATGCGTGAGTGTGAGTGTGTGTGTGTGTGTGTATGCGTGAGTGTGTGTGTGTATGCGTGAGTGTGTGTGTATGCGTGAGTGTGTGTGTGTATGCGTGAGTGTGTGTGTGTATGCGTGAGTGTGTGTGTGTATGCGTGAGTGTGTGTGTGTATGCGTGAGTGTGTGTGTGTATGCGTGAGTGTGTGTGTGTATGCGTGAGTGTGTGTGTGTATGCGTGAGTGTGTGTGTGTATGCGTGAGTGTGTGTGTGTATGCGTGAGTGTGTGTGTGTATGCGTGAGTGTGTGTGTGTATGCGTGAGTGTGTGTGTGTATGCGTGAGTGTGTGTGTGTATGCGTGAGTGTGTGAGTGTATGCGTGAGTGTGTGAGTGTATGCGTGAGTGTGTGTGTGTATGCGTGAGTGTGTGTGTATGCGTGAGTGTGTGTGTGTGTATGCGTGAGTGTGTGTGTGTATGCGTGAGTGTGTGTGTGTATGCGTGAGTGTGTGTATGCATGAGTGTGTATGAATGAGAGTGTGTGTGTGTGTGTGTGTGTGTGTGTGTGTGTGTGTGTGTGTGTGTGTGTGTGTGTGTGTGTGTGTGTGTGTGTGTGTCCATAAGTGGGTATACGTGTGAGTGTGTGTGTGTGTGTGTCCATAAGTGGGTATACGCGTGAATGTGTGTGTGTGTGTGTCCATAAGTGGGTATACGCGTGAATGTGTGTGTGTGTGTCCATAAGTGGGTATACGCGTGAATGTGTGTGTGTGTGTGTGTCCATAAGTGGGTATACGTGTGTGTGTGTGTGTGTGTGTGTGTGTGTGTGTGTGTGTGTGTGTGTGTGTGTGTGTGTGTGTGTGTGTGTGTGTGTGTGTGTGTGTGTGTGTGTGTCCATAAGTGGGTATACGCGCGTGTGTATGTCTGTGAGTGTGTGTGTGAGTGTATGCATGAGTGTATGTCTGCATGAGTGTATGTCTGCATGAGTGTATGTCTGCATGAGTGTATGTCTGCATGAGTGTATGTCTGCATGAGTGCATGTCTGCATGAGTATGTGTACATGAATATGTTTGCAAGTTCATCAGTGAGCGTGCACAAATGCGTGCATCAGTGTGTGCATGTGCTTGTGTACATGTGGGTGTGTGTGCATATGCACATCCTCACCATCAAGATACAAACAAACACCTATGAAACCTGTAACACCACTTCTCCAACATTGGGAACCAAAGGCCAAAAAAAAAAAATATTTGAAGCTCTTACCACCCCTGTGTTGGCTTCATTGTTCCTAACTGCTGCATCAAGAAGGGTCTGAAGAGAGCCAACAGTCGCAGAGCCTAGTACAATGTGCGGATCAGCACTAATTTTCTGCATCACCTCCACACCCTTGTTGTACTCTCCACACCTGACCAGTGTAGTCAGCAAATCCCCAATCATAGGGCCAGACCAAGTTATCTGAGGGAAATATTTTCATGAGAAAAAATGGGTTGGCAATATTCATGCAATGCGACTGTGAGTAAGATGCCAAAACTTTGCAAAAGATATGCACTTTAAAGCAATAAAAAACAATTTAGTCAAATTTAACAAAAGATATATTGCATGCCCACCTCATCAGTTAAATAATTTATTTCGAAGCAGATATATTTTTACTTGTTACAACTAAAGGACCCTATACTAAATTTTATTAAAATTAAATAATTCTCACTTCTTATTTAAGTTGACCTATAAATAGGGTTTATAAAATTTGTTATGAAAAGTAATGCCCCTCTAAAATTTCTCATATCTTATAATTTGATTTTAAGAAATGAGAACAAAAGTCTAGTTCAAAGAATTTTATCTGTAGTGAAAAGTCGCTTTTTCAAGATAGACTCACCTTTTTTAAATAAAACTGTTCCCAATAAAGTAATAGCAATTACATAGTACCAATAATGAATAATATTAATCAGTGAAACAAATTAAATTTTGAAAAAAAAGTTGTTTAAAAGTACTGTTGCTTTCTAAATACCCCAAGCTCATATAATTTAATCTGAAAATCAAAATGCTCTTTATCTTTAAATTTCTTAATTGCTTTTCAGTTCTAGTTCAGTATTGCTAGATGGAGGGCTTTTATCTTACAATTTTCATTTCTGCATGATTTTTGGGAGGGCACCCCTATATTATCATAGAAAATAAGAATATCAATCAGATTTTTGAAGAAGTTTAGTATCCTATGGTCTGCTTTTGGGTCACTTCCTAGTGACCTTCCTTAATGTTAAAGCATATTTGTAAATGTTTACGATTTTTATTTGTTCATATATAGGAACTTTGCAGGAAAACTGCAAATCCTGAATTTTTTTTCCTTTTCTTGATATCTGATATTTAGTGAAAGATAAATATATATATAAATTGGGAATTTTGGTCTAAATAATTATCGCATAGCATGTACGTACACGTCATGCCTGTCGGCATTGAGTTAAAGAACTTTTCTTCAGATTACACAACATGAGCAATTAAAGTCACAATTTTTATTGCAACTTAAGTCTCATAGACCTACCTTATTCCTTCGGTCTTCCTCCATTCGCTGCACCCTTGTCCACAAATCCCATGCAATTGTTGCCAGCTGCTGGGTGAGTTTAGTGTTTTCCTCCGAGGGTTGGTGGCAAGTCATAGCAGAGAGCACAGCCATGAGCAATTTCTCTCTTGAAGTGTGGTCAAAAACAATCATGTCTGACCACAGCTGAGGTAGGTATTCCAGTGCCTCATGAACCTTCAGTGCCTTCAGGAGTTCCTGAAATAATAAGCAGTTGAGGATGAAACAGATGCAGACTCTTGAGTACATTGTCCTGTTTTATTCGTATGAAGCAATGGTTACATAAACAGAGATTCAACCTTAACTCCAGGTGGCCAGACACACACGCCATGGTACCAATGGTCTTGTCTCCAGGTTGCATATGTGTCATAACATGATTTAAACAACCTTACTGACAACTTGTCCATGTCATGAAAGGAGCAACATGCAGATTGTATTTTCTTTGCTCAAAGTGAATTTATATCATTGCCTAATAATGATGATAATGATAATTCTAATTATAATCTCACTTACATTGTGATTATAGACATGGTTCAACTGTAAACTGTAATCTTAGCAGACACTGGAAAATCATGTATATTCCAAATGTTCCTTCATTTGTTTTGATGGGTGTGAAGAATCTTGCAAGACCTAACTTGTCAGAATTCTCTAAAACTGATGTAATCTAAGTCTGAGAAATCATTCTCTTCCAGTTCTTGCTTCCTCTCTTGTACTGTACCCAAAGCTCCTGCTTCAACAGACAATACATGGGCCTTTACCTTTTCCTTACCCTTAGCAATGTTGTTTTACATCTCCTGTCATTAGAGTTCATAGTAACTTGTCCTCTGATTGTGATCATCTATACAGCAAATCTGACTCCAGCAGCAGTATTGAAAATAATCTAAATTGTGTGCCCCTGCACAACATAAATCGAGATTTAGATGAACTTTGTTTGTCACTGAAATTCAAGCATAGAAAGGGAACACTCATGGACAACAATTGGTGTAAACAGAGTGTGTACCAAGACACTTTGGTTTCTCTGGCTATGATGGGGTCATCATTGCTACACTTGGCCATTTTTTCCCAGTTACCACAAATGAACTCAGATGAGCTCATCTAAGAGACTAGTAGGAAGTTAACTTCACTCTCTTGGTCTCTTGCCTCTGTCGTACCTGACAAATTATACATCCACCATATGGTACAAGAGGTACTCAGAGGCAGGAAGACTTAGCTAGCCTTCTAAACAGAGTTCACACACATGCTCTGGCAGACAAATACCCATAAAAGAGAGGCTCAGGACTAGGGGCAGCACAGTTCCTAAAGTATGAAACCAGAGCACTGTCTCCTGTGTAGCTCAACACTCCAGCAAAAAAGAACAGATGTGAGGAAGATGCCTCTGGGCACTATGTCCTCACAGTGTGCCTCTTAACCCAATGGCGATGGGTCACGCCTATAGGCGTCATAACAATACGCTCGAAATGTGGCGTGCGGCTGTCCACCACGGCGGCGCGCCAAAGCGCCCCAAGGCAATGATTCGGCTTGATATACTGAATTCTCGCGCTCCGAGTCGTCACGTTACCGTGGTTCCCCAGAGCGTAGAGTTTTTTTAGTTTTCTATAACCGTTGCCAATGGGTTAATTGGTAAACTTATTTTGAGCACCTCCACACTCTTCCCATAAAACCACATTACTTCCTCTACACAGAATGTAAACATAAATCAGTTAATAATACAGAAACTACACAACAAAAATCAATCTATTGTAACCTTTATGTAGCATATTGACCCATTGCTGCCAGGAGCATATAATTAATGTCCACTGTAATGGTCTTTACAATAAATGGCCCCATAAGCACTCAGCCATCAAGTTGTCAATTAGGAGGGCTACATGACCTCACCTGATTTCCCCTTTTCCTGAGTTTTATTTATTTATTTACAATTATTATGTTTTTTAACTGTGAAACAGCCTACAAGCAATGTAATTAAAGCCCAGTATGAGGAGGAGGGTGCTCCTACATATTCAAACTGAAAGGACTATAGTAAGTGACTCCTTGGTGATTAACCCAATGCCACAGGGGAAAATGAATAAAAAATGGGGAAAATGCAGTGCTCATTTTTTATATTTTTTGTGAAATGTCTCTGGACATAGATGGCTCTGCTAGTGCTTAGCCTTACCTGATTTCACCTTTCCTTGAATTGGTGGGAAAAATGTATTTTTTACTAGTGCTATGAATATCGATGGTGTTATTTCTATTATAAACATTATAATTACAATAATGTTATAAAGATTAGTAACTGCAAAATAAGATAAAGTAAAATATTTTTGTAAATCAAAGAAAAGGGTAAACAGGCGAGACAGGCAGTACTTGTAATTGGCTCATTGTTGACTTAGTACAAGTGTAGCCATCTATGTGAAAAAACAATTAAACAAGTAAACTCACAGTGGGCATGGCATACATGTACACTTCATGCCCATCTGCATTGGGTTAAGCATGTGGAGCCATCTATATATAAACTCAATCAAACTAAAAAAAGTGGACATGGCATGTACATCATGCCAATCCCAGCAGCAATGGGTTAGATGACTAATACTGACCTTACAATATGGAAAAACAACAAAATCAAGTATCACACAAAAATCTACCAGAATTCTAATGAGAAAGCATATTTTGCCAATAGAGCACTGACTCATTGCATGATATGTGCAAAGGCTGAAAATAATACATGAGCTGTGTGCTCTTCACATAAGCAAATGTGTCATAAGATTTTTAAAGCAGCTACTTGCACACTATTCAGGTACATATAAACAAAGGAATACAACTTCTACTACTAATGGGAAATAATCTACATAAAAACAGAGCTGAACAGATGTAATTCCTCACCTCCATAACACCAGGTTCTGGGGTGTAAATATGAGGTACCAATTCATTATAAAGTTCCATTAACTGGTCTACAGTGTCTGTGCTGCATGAGAGTGCAAAGTAGTGACGGCTGTAAAAAAAAAAAAAAAAAAAGATTAAAAATATGTTACTCAAATATAACAGAACATTTTCCGTCTGTGACATCTGACATCTCATCACTGAATAATCTGTAATGAAATAATTTGTAAATGAACAATCACTCTCAGTAAACAGATATCATAGCATGAAATGAGTTTTTTCATCTCTCCTAATTTTTTCATCTCTCCTTTTTCATCTCTCCTAATGTTTTTCCTGAACTAATATATTAGCTAATGTGTATTGCAAGTACATCCATCACAAACCAAGAATTACTATTCCTAAGACAATCTATTAATGAAGGCAGCAAAATTGGTAAACAACAAAATATTCAGATACATGACATTAATCTAAACTAATTTTTTTGGCACAGATTCTGAATATATGCTTGAAAAGTGTCATTAATTTCTAATCAAACTAGCTGACACTGAGAAATCAATACCCACAAACATGACAAGTTTACTATATACTTTCCGTTCAACCAGTTTTTAAAACTTACTAATAAATAGATTCCTTGTAGGAGTCTCCAATCAGCATGTAGTTGTTTCCGGTGTGCAGGAGGTCATCTACACGCCTGGCTAGCTCCTTGCTCTGTTCAAAGGAATACAGAAGTCATTCCTCAACTAAGTAAAAGAATATGCAGTCAACAGAAAGCTAAGATGATAACATAGTATATTTTAATTATTCTGATGCAAGGTTTAAATAAACAGAAGAATATGGAATCCTTCATTTTATATGAATGTAACAAGAGAGAAAGAGAGAAATGATACTTCATTCTCTCCTTTTGCCTTTCTTTCTTTCTTTTTCTTGAGAGAGCAAGAAAAAAACAGAATATTCAGGGTACAAGAGAGAGAGAGAAAAAAGAAAATCACTCACTTGCAGGTGGTTCCGACAGATATCCATTGCAGTGACAAAGAAAAATGTATCCTTGGGGTCCTGGATCCTGAACTCTTTATCTGTGATGTGGTTCATGATATCAACAAGAATATGACTTATAGGCCCACCTGCAATATAAAAAAAAAAAAAAAAAAGATAGATGATGAACAGATAAATGGACAGATGAATGAATAGATAGATGGATAGATGAATGAACAGATAGATGGATAGATGAATGAACAGAGAGTCTGATAGATGGAGAGGGGATACAGCTGGATGGATGGACGAATGGATGGTTGCATAGACAGATGGATGGATGGATGGATGGACAGAGAGAGGGGGGGAGGAGGGATGGTTAGAGAGAGAGAGAGAGAGAGAGAGAGAGAGAGAGAGAGAGAGAGAGAGAGAGAGAGAGAGAGAGAGAGAGAGAGAGAAAGAGAGAAAGAGAGAAAGAGAGAAAGAGAGAAAGAGAGAAAGAGAGAAAGAGAGAGAAAGAGAGAGAAAGAGAGAGAAAGAGAGAGAAAGAGAGAGAAAGAGAGAGAAAGAGAGAGAAAGAGGAGAGCGAGAGAGAGAGGAGAGCGAGAGAGAGAGGAGAGCGAGAGAGAGAGGAGAGCGAGAGAGAGAGGAGAGCGAGAGAGAGAGGAGAGCGAGAGAGAGAGGAGAGCGAGAGAGAGAGGAGAGCGAGAGAGAGAGGAGAGCGAGAGAGAGAGGAGTGCGAGAGAGGAGAGCGAGAGAGAGGAGAGCGAGAGAGAGAGAGAGAGGAGAGCGAGAGAGAGAGAGAGAGGAGAGCGAGAGAGAGAGGAGAGCGAGAGAGAGAGGAGAGCGAGAGAGAGAGGAGAGCGAGAGAGAGAGGAGAGCGCGGGAGAGCGAGGGAGAGCGAGGGAGAGCGAGGGAGAGCGAGGGAGAGCGAGGGAGAGCGAGAGAGAGCGAGAGAGAGCAAGAGAGAGCGAGAGAGAGCGAGAGAGAGAGCGAGAGAGAGCGAGAGAGAGCGAGCAAGACAGACACAGAGACAGACAGACAGACAGAGACAGAGAAAGATAGACAGACAGACATACTTAGACAGACTGACTGACTGACAGATAAACAGATGAATAGACAGAAAGGTAGCCTGGCATAGAGACTCACAATATACCTGTCATAACATGTTCAGGGACCCTCATATGGTCAGAAATGGTACCCTATCTGTATCATCATTCAAAATTTAACAAAGAGAAACTGACCTGCTTCGCAACTACACTCATCTCCCCTATACTTAAGCAAAGTGAGGCAGACACAGCTATATGTTAATAGATATTATTGGTAGAGATCACTCACGTTCTCTACAGTGTATGATGAGGAGGTAGTAGTAGGATGCTAGTGAGGCTTGGATTCCCAGCCTGTTAAACTCAGCCATGACCTGTAAGCTCAAGTTCTTTGTCTGCCTCCAGCTCGCTATCTGGCTCAGCGACTCCAGAGTGCTATTTAGGGTGCCTAGGTTTGGTTTCACACCTGCCTCTGCCATGCCTGTCAATATCTCCTGTTGAGTGTGGACAGGAAGGATGTTGAATAATGGCTTAAAGTTCCTCTAGAGACAATTAATACTTTATGTATAGGAAAGGCTCCAATAACTTATAGTTTATAGGAATTAATTTATAATAAACTTAAGGTATGCAGCAAATAAAAGTATTAATCTTGAGAAAACTATCTCCTGTTTCTTTCTCTACTTAAACAAGACAAAGCATTCTCAGTTTCCACAAAACTCAATGCAAATTCAATTTAAGAAATCATAATACACTTAAATAATCAAATAGATATAAAATCAGTGAAGAGTTCTCCCTACCTTGATCAACTTCCAGCGTAGGTCTGAACCTTCTCTCATGAAGGATGCAACTCGAATCAGGGAATTGTAGGTTTCTGTGTCCAGTGGGATCCCCTTTTCTAGTGTTTCTTGGTACAGCTGCCAAGCTCTGTCCACCTTAAAAGTAACTGCATTTATCAGTATGATCTCAGTTATCATCAATTTAGTCCTATAATCAAAAAGAATTATATGTTGCTTACATCTTACTTTACAAATATAAAATAAAAGGGAACTTTCAAGTAAAACAAAAATTCATGGACTGATACAGTGCAGTGATTTTCATTACATTAAATTTCTAATCTGAAGTAATTGTAGTATTTGTCAATACAAGCAACCCTCTCAATTTCATCTCCAGTCAAATGTTGACTGTAAAAATGAAACACAAAAAAAAAAAAAAAAAAAAAAATCCAGTAACACACAGCAAGAAGACAAAGCTACCTGGTAGTAACGTGTCATGCCCCGAATCAAAGCACAGTACGCAGGAGAGCCTTGTTGACTTAGGGACTTGAATAGTTCCTCAGCCAACCCATGATCTCTGGAAAAAAAAAAAAAAATTAATATCAAATTGTGAAATTGAAGACTCTCAAGCTACTTTAGTAAAACTTCTATTGATGTGTCTTTCATTATCTATGCGTGTATCAGGATAATACTAAATTTTCAATTACAATCCATTCTGCTTAATAGGTCTGACATGCTGTTCAATATTCTGAACATAATTGCCATCATCAACCAAGAACTGAACAATATCCAAATCCAATTTTATCAAATACATCTCAAATCAAAGTGTGATGGTATATTTTAATTTGCTTATCTTCTCAAAATATTTTTCAATACTAACTAACATCTTTATCACTATACTGACTAATGATTGCATATGATACTGAAAAATAAGTACCCATTATATAATTTTGCTGATTCTTCCAAAGAGACTGAAACTACTTTAGTTACATACTTTGACTAAAATGTGAAGGAAACAGTTATCATTTTTGCAAAAGAAAAAAAAAAAAAATTTAATTGCATCTATTTCTCTACATTTATTCATCTTTTTTTAGTTTTGTAGTTTTTAACCTCCGTCAGCACCTATCTTCCACGATTGTGGCAAAATTCACAATCTTCCACAATAATGGGAGGTCTGTCAAAAACCGGTGGATTTTTTCCAGCATTTCTTTTCATTAAGAATGAGAATAAGTGATGCCCTCTAATTTAACTTACACTATCTAGCAAGTTTTCTTAATTACACCCATGATATGAACCCCCATTACCTCACTCCCTATGCAGGCCTTCTTCTGCCTGAACCAACGACAGAATCTCGTTTTCCTGCCTTAAGCCTCTGCTTTTTCTGAATGAAACATGGTGAGTGAGAGGTAGTAGTTTTAGATCTTTTCTTCCTCCTCCATTCCCCCTGCACACTACTTCCTAGTATATCTTTGCATATACATCTTTATAACTATAGATACACATAAATACACATTTCATTGTTTTATTTGATAAAAAATGATTTTATATGCATTTCATCTATCTATTCATGGTTATCTCTACCCCATTTTCATTCCTACACAAGGGATAACTGTGATAACTTTGTCAATTTTGCATTTTGTGACACTCACTGCATTTGAGATATGACATTGAAATACACATTTTCTGGTGTGAAATATTGAGTCCTATAAATGACAAAGACAGTTAACTGGTATTAAGACATACAATGAACACAGCCAAGCCTTTAATATTACTCTCTTTTACGTCTTACTACTACAGTCATTAAAGTTTATTGTTAAAAGAATACTTCACTACTCTTTGTTAGTAGGCCTATTCCGTCCTGCTAAATAATGAGTTTTATTAATTGCTTGCCTTCTATCCAGATGTAAGCCAGAGTTTTTCTGAATTATCCATAGCTACCTGTTCATTATTCTAGTTTAATCATCACAGTAACATATTTTACAGTGTCTCTTTATTGTTACTATGCCCAGTTTGCAGTGGTAGAGTTTGCTATTTAATTCAAATAGTCAAAAAGTCTTCCCACAGTCAGCTTTTCATTGAATACACATTATGTTTTATGATTACCATTTCATAGTTAAATCTTGATGGCAAGGGGGAGAGAAGCTTTTCAAGACAAAAGAAATATTGCAGTAACTGAAGTCACTGATTGCTCCCCCAAAAGAAAGCACATACCTCTCAATCTTAAATGTAGAATTGCAGTTCCACATTGCCAGAATAACTCTTTCTTTTTCCCACCATCAAAACATAATCACTGCAAACTCAAGAGGAATATAACAGGCTAGAATCCTAAAATGCAAAACAGCCTGGTAGCGAAAAGAACCCCTTACTTCCACGTGTTCTTTACACGGTCACGGGACATGATTCCCTGTCGGTACCAGCGCTCCTCCACCCAGTCCTCATCCAAGGCATCCTCGCAATTGTAGTAACCCAAGAACTCCAGCAGCTCCTGTTGCACACTGTCACTTAGCTCTAATGAAAAAAAAATAGTTGATTAGTTTAACCACTTCATCTTGCTTTCTGGAATATACAAGCTTTCATATATTGATTCTAAACTATATACACAACAAATTAAATTACTGAAACTGAAATTATGCATTCCAATTTATGTTTAAATTTTTTGGTGAAAGTAGTTTAACTGAGGAATTACCTAATTGTGAATCTAAAAATTAAATTATTATGAAAATGCTTCATAAGTTTTGTAATTAGTTAACTTTCTGAATATATAAATGCAACTTCAATCTCAACAAAAATAACCACAAACACGCAAATACAAAAAATAATTTTTTTGAGCAAATACATTTTCATGACAAGACAAATATAACAATGAAAAAATATACAAAAAAAAAAGAAAACACATACCAACTCCTTTTGTTTTGCAGATTTGGTATACTTGGATTGCATCAGACACCATACACTTCTGGATCAATTCCCTTAGTGTATCCTCACTTACATCACTTTCATCATTGAAGGAAATCTTTGGATAAAATGCCTGCAAAATAACATACACATATGGCTATCATTAGATTTATTGTATATATACATATATATAACAAATCTAATACTGTACCCATCTTCAACATATAGGAACAGATAACACTGAACAAAGAACAAACCGCAGAAATGTTATTCATTAACAAGTCCTCACACCCACCTCAATGAATGGATCCTCAGGCCGGTGTGTGAAAAGATCTGAATGCTTGTCTCTTATCCAGCGCGCAGCCTTTCTTCCTGACTCCTTCGAGAGCGAAAAGGACCGCTTGGCCACATTGGAGGCTGGAGTGAGGTAAGGGTCATCGTGATACTTGTAGTGGGGTCCTGAAGAATCCCTCGACACGGTACTTGCCAGAGCCTAAGGAGAAGCACTTTATGATAAGAAAATCTCTTTGAATACGAAGCATTTCAGATAACAAGTGAGGATCTGGTCTAAAAAAAAACTATAGCTGTTACATGAAATTTTGTTGATGGATTAAATGTCTTTGCTATATTTCACTGGGCTTGTTAGTGGCCAGAAATACATTTACAATCTTTATATAAAAGAAAAAAAAAAAGGGGGAAATCTATCTGTATGTCTATATATTTGCTAAACAGATTCAATATATATATATATATATATATATATATATATATATATATAACAACTAAACAAGCAAGTTAAACAGCTTTCCCCTGTATATAACAGAACACTTAAGGCCAAAGAGCATCATACAACTTCCACAGGAAAACTACCTCAAGTATATCAGTTGATGACCTGGGAATTCTATTGGGAATAACAATTTTTTCGGTGCGGTTGCAGCTGGAGGTCCTCATCGAACGGACTGGGGCACTGTTGGTGAAAAATTATATTTGTGAGGTTCTTTGACAAAAATGGATATATAGTTTAGTACTTCATTAATGAAAACTATGTGGTTAGTTTTTCAGGTTTTACAAATGTTTAATACACCATTCCTCTACATTTGTCCAAAACATATTTTGGTAAACCACTTGCCACATTCACTGTCATTTTAGTTTATCATATTTGACAGAGGCCAGCCACAAAAAGTATCTAATTTTTATCTTTCACTAAGGCTAATTTGATGCTTGCAGAACTCAAATTCAGAAGCAAGAGTGATAGAAAAAGAGAGAAAAAAAGGGACAAACAGATACAGAGAGAGAGAGAGAGAGAGAGAGAGAGAGAGAGAGAGAGAGAGAGAGAGAGAGAGAGAGAGAGAGAGAGAGAGA
>NC_061852.1:9654549-9677049 GCF_019202785.1 Penaeus chinensis | reverse complement strand
ATCGCACAGAGCTTTGCCTACGTACGCCTTCGAGATCAGCCTCATGGCGGCCACAGCATCCGCTGGCGACGCGTCCGAGACACAGGAGTCGGGAGCTGAGAGATGCAGCCACAGGCGTGCTGGCTTGGCTGCAGAGAGCAGCATGGATAGTGCCTGGGCGTGCTTCAGTTCCCTCCTTCGTATCCACAGATGGCCCGACGGTGCCGGAGGGACGTTGCTCGAAGTCATTCCACTCGTTTCAAGCAAAGGGGGCGTTAGAAGCGCATCTACGCAGCTCGTATCCACAGGCATGTTGCAAGCAAGTGCCTTCGCTAAGCTCTGGCTGTGGCCGCTCTCCTCGATTAGTGTCAAATAGTAATTGATATCGTAGAAGTGTACGAAGTCTTTGGCCACCGCACAAATTTCTTGCTCCCGTTTCAGGTCTATTTTCCCTGTATCAGTCACATACAGGAGACTGACCACGAAGCTCAGTATGGCCTGTTTGTCGTCCTTGAACCCCTTTAGGAGCTTGGTGATGGTCGCTTTCTTGTTTCCCTTCAGCGTCTCGCACATGTGGTAGGCGACCAGGAAGTTGGCATGCGAGGTGTGAAGGAAATGGAAGGTGACGTGCTCCCCCACACCGGACATACGGCTCTCGTCGCACTGCATCAAGCTTGACACAGCCTCCCGCGGCCGAAGCCGCAGTTTACGGGCTTCACTATACAGCTGCTTCACTTCCGAACTGCATTCTGGCAGGGAACTCCGGCTTGACCTTGCATAGTTGAAGGCCACGCGAGCCACCAAGCTGAGCCACTTCTGACCCTCCTTTGGCACCTCCCCGGACAGCACTCGCTTGCCGTTGATGTGGCACATTTTCTTCAGGATGAATTCCGTCACGTTGAGGAAGGTCTTGCCCAGCGTCGAGAACTGGTCGCCGCCCTCCTCCGTCCAGAACCAGGTGGTCCAGCACAGCTCCTGGCGCTCGCTCTGCTGAAGCCGTGAGCTGTCACCCGCAGCACCTCTCTGTCACAAAGCCTGACGATGGCGGGGACGCAGTGGGGCCGCGTGGTGATCAGGAAGAAGGCCTCCGGACACGCCTTCTGCAAGTCCTGAAAGGCATCCTGGAAAGCCTCCAGCCTCTCGTCGAAAGCGTCGATCATGATCATGACGCTGCTACCAGCCTGCGTCAGGACCCTCAGGAGAGTGGCAGGCCTCCACTTGGAAGTGGCTTTAGGGAACACTTCCTTGAGAATGTCGAACACCCTGAAGGTCCGAGTGGTGACGGCGTTGCAGTCCAAAAAGAGCACGAACTGGAACGCCGCCAGGGAGGACAGCGGGCATGGCGACGTGCTCCACAGGTCGGCGAAGTAGCGCAGGAGGGAGGTCTTGCCCGTACCCGATTCCCCCTGCACCACCAGGGTCTGCCACGCCCCCCGCGCCCCGACCACGCCGTCACTCTCCACAGTAACCAGCGTCCTGCGGGACAAGCGCAAAATGTACTCTTGTCATGACAACAGTCACCCTCGAGAAACAAAGTCTGGGAGGGACGTTAGAAATGAAAGAGCTATATGTATGTGTGTGTGTGTGTATGTATAGGTACATATATGTGCATATGTATATCTACATTAATATGTATATATGCGTATGTGTACATAGATATAGATATGAATAAATGGATAAGTAGGTTGCCAGATATACAAACATATTGATGAATACAGATGTTGATAGATAGCATAAAGCTATATACAGTTTCATAATATATATAGATATGCAGAAAAATAAATAGATAAAAGCACGGCTCTAAGTAAATCTTAGTAACACAAGCATAGTCGCTTACCCTTCGCGGTTGACTGAGAACCTGCTGCTGGTGTAGGTGCTTGTGGCCTTGTGGTGGAAGCCGAAGTTCTTCCCAGCCCACACGAGGGGCATTTGCGTGGTCTTGTTTCCGCTGCGGAAGCCCTCTCTCAGTTCGTCTTGCATGGAGGCTGCAAAAGGAAAGTTGTTGCGTTCATTTCCTCTTCTCTTTTTACTTATTTGTTTTCCTCGTAACATTTCAGATGCTTCATTAACGTATAAGGCAACTTTGTATGCGATGTATTTCTAGAAATGCTGTACTTGGTAAATTAATATAATAAAAAAATATACTAATAAATAAAGAGCATTCAATCTTACGAGCAAACTGTTTAACTAAATCACTCAGTGGATATGAAGAATACACGCACCTCTGACTTCATCGCCGTCGTACACCCTTTGGAACGGGTTCACGACCCTCTTATCCTGGAGCTCCTTCTTGAAGCTTGGGACGTGACTTTTCAGGTCGCCCAGCTGCAGGATCTTCGTCACGGCCGCCTCCATGCGATCCCACGACTCCTTAACGGACGAGTCGCTGCTGCCCTCCTCCGTCCAGTGTCCGTCGGCGTTGCGGAGAATTCGCAGCTCAGAAATGTTACCTGGAAGACGAGAACAAGGATTTAATCAGCGGTTCTTCACGGAGATATAAGGTGTCAGTTAAAATATACAAGTGTTCATTAAATTTCGTACACATACGCATTCACAGGCTTCCGCTTTTTTTTTTTTTTTTTTTCTCTCACACCTCCAGTACACCAGAACACAACCCTTTTCATGAAGCATTGACTGACATGATGCATAAACAAAGGGAAATGCAATACTGATAGCCTCCGTGTCCCTTCTGAGAAACATGAATATATTGTACTATTAGTAAGGCGATCGCGGGAAAGACGTACCTTCCAGAAGAGAGAGGTCCTTCCATGCTGAGGCCTCTTTGCGGAGTCCACAGCAGTACCGAAGGAGAAGACATAGGGCCGTGATGTCCAGCTTTTCCGTCGCGTCTTCCTTTATCGTCTTGTCCAGCGCGGGATTCTTCTGCAGAATCTCTTTGGCTTTTGCAGACATCACCAGGACGTCGTATGGTTTCTTTCCCGGATTCGCCTTCTGGAACCTGCCGTGAGGGAAAAGGTGACTCGTTAGTATTACACTACCATGTGAAAAGTGAGGAAATGCATGTATGATACGTATATGTATATACGTGTGTATAAGTGCTTGCATGTATGTGTTTCCGCGCGCGTATGCGTGTGTATTTGTTGCCTGACAACTTCACATATTGACAAACTAATCCTACAGTTCACCACAAACTGATATACGAACTTGTTTTTGTAAAGCAGGAGCAAAGCATTCCGGGCAGTGGTCTTGAGTGCTTGGCCGAGTCGGCTCTGCATGGCGGCTCTGTGTTCGCTGCTCGACACCATTGTGAAGGTTTGCTGAGGGAAAGAAAAACAGACAGAATTAGGTTTAGCTTTTGAGAAAAATTGTGTAGATATTCCATAACCAATCATGAACGTTAATAATTTTCGTGATTTTTAACTGATCATCGTTTTCGTCAACACTGCAATGTATCATGGGGGTGGCATTCTCATTTAGTATTTTTAGCACCTGTTGTATTTTGTGTAAAACGATATCTAATGTGAATTATTTAGCTCTGTCAAAACATATATTCCATGAAATAAGGTAAAAGAAATAACAAGCAAACTAAAAATTATAAACTCAATATATGGCAACATGAACTACTGAGTATACTTTACCTTTTTTTGTTTTTGTTTCAGTCTTGTTCAGGTGAAAATTTATCCCTGGATTGTAAGGATCACAGCAAAACCCTAAACGAGCTTTGTTTTTAATAATATATGAAATAAATATCAGTCGATGCAAATACACCTCTCTGTTGCCAGAAGTACGATAATATATTCTATGAGAGAAATCTTTCACACTCATATACTTTCAAGTCTATGATATGTAGCACGAATAACGTTAGATGTGTAGTGTTTGTGCTCTGACTTTAGACTGAGGGCTTTATACGAAGAGCGGATGTTTCTAAGGCGACAGAATAGTCATGTACAATACGTGTTTGCCGCGCGCAATACGTTGTGTTATCTATGACGTAATATTTCCAGCAAAACTACAGACTTGTTTTGTTCATGACTTGTGTACACTTGTTGCCTCCATGTGTACATGGATAAAGGTATCTTCATGATGAAATGACAGGTTGATATTCCGGAATTATAGTCAAAAATTGTTTCTCCCCCCCCCCCCCCCCTCTCTCTCTCTTTATTTCTTCCCCCGCTCTCTCCTATCTCTCTCGCGAAGCTAGAACTTCGCAAACCAAACCACCACCACCACCACTCTCTCTCTCTCTCTCTCTCTCTCTCTCTCTCTCTCTCATATTTTGCACGAATAGCAGTATGAAGTGTAGTCATTACGAGTTCACACTGAGGGATTTATGCGGTAAGCGGTTGTTGTTAAGGCAACGTAATATTCATGGTGTATTACGAGTGACGACATAGTATTATCTGTGACGTAACATTCCCGGAAAAACTGTAGACACGTTTTGATTTACTCATGTTCCATCCTTGTACATATAGTTAATGTAAACAATGTTGGTATTCCAATTCTCTCTCATTTTCCTTCCCCTCAACTTTCTCTTGATGCCTTCATTAGGATTTTTTTTTAACCATATGCAGATTAGTAGAACGAGCATTAACTATATAATTCGGTCTGTAATATGTTTTTTTCTCAAAAATTATTGAATTTCATTATCGCAATGGAGAACTTAGCTTATTGATCTCGCGCGAAACGTTCGTGTTGCCTGCCTCGGCTTATGACGTAATATTTCCAATGCAACTAGACACGATTTGCTCATGACGCTGTCGTGTGTACATTTGTGGTCTGCATTAATGTGTGCATAGTTAAATGTATGTTTATGATAAAATTAGCTTGGTATTCCGCCCTTCCCCCCCCCACCCACCCCCTCCGCAGAGGGAGCGAGTTGGTATATCTGTACTCGTTGCAATAATCTTCCTGTATTGCAGTTGCTGTTGTCAATCATCTTTGTCTCATTGTCATTATTAAGTAGTTATTAGTTTTCATGGCAATATCAGTTGTTATATATTCGGTAATATTTGGCTGTTAATATGTCAATACCATTCTTATTAGTATTAACATTTGTGGTAGTATTGGTAGTGACAGTTGCAATATTATTATTATTGCTATTACTGTTACTACTGCTATTATCACTATTATTATTATTATCATCATCATCAAAATAATGATACTAACAATAATCATTAGTATTATTATAATATTTATTATAATTATTGCCTTAAAGTAGAGCTTAAATTACAGTCCTTTAAGTATCATGTGTTGATGTTTAACCATTTTATCTAATCAAGAATATTTTCTTTTCTTTTTTCCATTTATCTTGATCATCAGGAAGTTTAAAGATACCCCCCCATGTGCATCACATATGATTTCTACACAAACATTTGAACAAAAAAAGGGATAGCACACATTCCTAAAATACTAAACATCATCACGATTTTCAAGAGCCCTTCCATTGGGATTTTAGATCAGCAACATGAATCAAAAGCTGTTTCTGTAGCCTCATCTCTAGCCTTTTCCTTCCTCTCCTCCTTGATGCAAGCGAGGGAAGTACTGGAAGAATATACTGTAGGTTGTCCCAAATACTGAGAAGAATGACACTGTTAATTGATGTCCCAAGAAACAACCCATGCTGACTTTCTTAGTATTTTCCAACTGTTTTTAGTATCCTTTTCCCTCCTTTAGAAGTTTCTCTTCGTGTAACATTGTTTTCTTTCTTTCCTTTCCAAATGGTGGTTTCAACAGTTCACCACAGAGCTGATAAACTAAGATTGCTATACTAGCTTATCATTGGTTGAAACAAATAAATGTACCAGACATCAAAGGTCATATAGTACCATGTTAAAGTATTATGCCAAAAACGGTAAAAATGAGTTAACAGTTAGGGTAAGTGGACATAAGAATGAGATGAAGAGGAACAGGAAAGGGAGAGAAGCAAACCCACGCAAAATTTGTAGAAGCGAGGGCTGAGTTCAAGGCAGAGGTGATTCCCTCCATTGGGCCTCAGTCTCCGTCTCCTCACAACACCGAGCAAGGGATGGGGGGTGGGGGTGTACTTAGCAAAGCAAGATAAGCAAGAAATGTTTTTGGTTTTTCCTTACCCGATTCCATTTTTTTCCCAACTAGTTTTATTTACTTTTTCTGCAATGTGCATAACTGTATTTAGTTTGTCGTTGCAATACATCTTAAATGGGTAAACTATAATCCAGTATCTTTATAGGATGTTTACCACTCCATGCTATATTTTGATTACTCAACATATCTTCAAGGCTTGAGGAAAAGTTAATGTTATTCAAATAATGTCAATAAAAAGGAATACTGTACAATGAAGCTTGACAAAATATCTACACTACCTAATATATCCACTCACTGTCTTTTAAGAAATTTATAAGAAAATACTCGTTAGAGGCAAAACTATATGTTGTAAGCCTTGTTAATAGGTTCGAAGGGATAATTTTTGTTTGTCAAACAATTTGCTGACTTCATACTTTGTGTTGAATTGTTTATCATTGACCTGTTTAGGCCATTACGAAAACACAAAAAAACTGTAGCACGTCACAGTTTCTCTCCTTTTAAATGCAACGCTTGCTTTCTTTTCGTTCTAAAATCCTTTCTGTTGTTGAGACATGCACACACACAGACATATACATATTTTTTTTATCTCTGTCTTTCTCCCAGAGTGCCAGCTATATCTGCTGTCATGTACATCGCTCATTCATTTTCCTTGTCTTTCTTTCTCTCTCTCTTTCACTCTTTATCCCTCTCATTTTTTCTCTCTTGTTTTAGTGTTTTTGTCTCTTTATTTTCTTTATATCCCCCTCTCCCATTATTTTTTGTCTTTCTTTCTCTCTCATATTATATATTTCCCTTTCTTTCGTTTGCTTTCTGTTTCATTATCTCTCATTCTTTCTCTTTCTCTTTCTATTATCTTCATCTTTCTGTCAAACTCTCTGTCTCTTTCTAATTTTATAATTTTATTTTATTATCCCTTTTTTAAGGATTGAAGAAACATCAAAACATTATAAAGACACGTTTATTAGTAAAATATTCGCAATAATAAAACGATACTATGATAAATCGATTTCAATCAATTATTACAATGTTAACGTTTGTACTAAGAACACTATTAATATCATATAATCATTGTATTCATAACGATACAAGACAATATGTGGTCGTTTAAACTGCTTTAGAATACTTCAACATTCGACATCATAGGTAAGTAAATCATAATAGCATTTGATAATGGATATTACAAGTAATTGTGCATGTTATTTGGAAACTTTAATTCTGTGGTTCGTTGACTTAAATATTGCACTAGTAATATCTACTTCCTCCTCACCGTACATGATTAAAGGAAGTTTCTATGTTGGCCGTGATACGATGCTGCCGAGAAAGGGACAGGATGGCGCTGTCATTCGCTGAACAGTCTATTAGGTTCACTTTCTTAAGACCTGCAGGCACTGACCACACCTTCGTTATGTTGCAGCTTTCTAGCGTCAAACACTCCACGCCCTCGCCAACACACAGGTCCTCCACGTCCATTCTCTGAAGGGTCAAGGACTTAACACTGCTCGGGATACTTATTTTTTCGACTCCCGAACACTCGCTGTAGGTCAGCTTCAGTAGGCCCTTCCGCAGCCCGAGACTCCCCTTCAGTTTTGCTCTCTCCAGCGTCAGCCACCACAGGTTCCTAGGCCACGAGATCGGAGTACTGATGACGAGGCCACTCACTCTCAAATCGCACAGAGGTTTGCCTACGTACGCCTTCGAGATCAGCCTCATGGCGGCCACAGCATCCGCTGGCGACGCGTCCGAGACACAGGAGCCGGGAGCTGAGAGATGCAGCCACAGGCGTGCTGGCTTGGCAGCAGAGAGCAGCATGGATAGTGCCTGGGCGTGCTTCAGTTCCCTCCTTCGTATCCACAGATGGCCCGACGGTGCCGGAGGGACGTTGCTCGAAGTCATTCCACTCGTTCCAAGCAAAGGGGGTGTTAGAAGCGCATCTACGCAGCTCGTATCCACAGGCATGTTACAAGCAAGTGCCTTCGCTAAGCTCTGGCTGTGGCCGCTCTCCTCGATTAGTGTCAAATAGTAATTGATATCGTAGAAGTGTACGAAGTCTTTGGCCACCGCACAAATTTCTTGCTCCCGTTTCAGGTCTATTTTCCCTTTATCAGTCACATACAGGAGACTGACCACGAAGCTCAGTATGGCCTGTTTGTCGTCCTTGAACCCCTTTAGGAGCTTGGTGATGGTCGCATTCTTGTTTCCCTTCAGCGTCTCGCACATGTGGTAGGCGACCAGGAAGTTGGCATGCGAGGTGTGAAGGAAATGGAAGGTGACGTGCTCCCCCACACCTGTCATACGGCTCTCGTCGCACTGCATTAAGCTTGACACAGCCTCCCGCGGCTGAAGCCGCAGTTTACGGGCTTCACTATACAGCTGCTTCACTTCCGGACTGCATTCTGGCAGGGAACTCCGGCTTGACCTTGCATGGTTGAAGGCCACGCGAGCCACCAAGCTGAGCCACTTCTGGCCCTCCTTTGGCACCTCCCCGGACAGCACTCGTTTGCCGTTGATGTGGCACATTTTCTTCAGGATGAATTCCGTCACGTTGAGGAAGGTCTTGCCCAGCGTCGAGAACTGGTCGCCGCCCTCCTCCGTCCAGAACCAGGTGGTCCAGCACAGCAGTTGCGGGATGGCCAGCAGTTCCTCGTGGTGGGACAGCAAGTGCAGCAATTCGTCCGGGTCTCCGGATCTCTCTTGCAGTGTTAGCAGTTTGCCCACGTAGCTCCTGGCGCTCGCTCTGCTGAAGCCGTGAGCTGTCACCCGCAGCACCTCTCTGTCACAAAGCCTGACGATGGCGGGGACGCAGTGGGGCCGCGTGGTGATCAGGAAGAAGGCCTCCGGACACGCCTTCTGCAAGTCCTGAAAGGCATCCTGGAAAGCCTCCAGCCTCTCGTCGAAAGCGTCGATCATGATCATGACGCTGCTGCCAGCCTGCGTCAGGACCCTCAGGAGAGTGGCAGGCCTCCACTTGGAAGTGGCTTTAGGGAACACTTCCTTGAGAATGTCGAACACTCTGAAGGTCCGAGTGGTGACGGCGTTGCAGTCCAAAAAGAGCACGAACTGGAACGCCGCCAGGGAGGACAGCGGGCATGGCGACGTGCTCCACAGGTCGGCGAAGTAGCGCAGGAGGGAGGTCTTGCCCGTACCCGATTCCCCCTGCACTACCAGGGTCTGCCACGCCCCCTGCGCCCCGACCACGCCGTCACTCTCTACAGGAACCAGCGTCCTGCGGAACAAGCGCAAAATGTACTTATTATGACAACGGTCACCCTCGAGAAACAAAGTCTGGGGAGGACGTTAAAAACGAAAGAGCTATATGTATGTGTGTGTATGTATATGTATAGGTACATATATGTGCATATGTATATCTACATTAATATGTATATATGCGTATGTGTACATAGATATAGATATGAATAAATGGATAAGTAGGTTGCCAGATATACAGACATATTGATGAATACAGATGTTGATAGATAGTATAAAGCTATATACAGTTTGATAATATATATATAGATATGTTGAAAAATAAATAGATAAAAGCACGGCTCTAAGTAAATCTTAGTAACACAAGCATAGTCGCTTACCCTTCGCGGTTGACTGAGAACCTGCTGCTGGTGTAGGTGCTTGTGGCCTTGTGGTGGAAGCCGAAGTTCTTCCCAGCCCACACGAGGGGCATTTGCGTGGTCTTGTTTCCGCTGCGGAAGCCCTCTCTCAGTTCGTCTTGCATGGAGGCTGCAAAAGGAAAGTTGTTGCGTTCATTTCCTCTTCTCTTTTAACTTATTTGTTTTCCTCGTAACATTTCAGATGCTTCATTAACGTATAAGGCAACTTTGTATGCGATGTAATTCTAGAAATGCTGTACTTGGTAAATTAATATAATAAAAAAATATACTAATAAATAAAGAGCATTCAATCTTACGAGCAAACTGTTTAACTAAATCACTCAGTGGATATGAAGAATACACGCACCTCTGACTTCATCGCCGTCGTACACCCTTTGGAACGGGTTCACGACCCTCTTATCCTGGAGCTCCTTCTTGAAGCTTGGGACGTGACTTTTCAGGTCGCCCAGCTGCAGGATCTTCGTCACGGCCGCCTCCATGCGATCCCACGACTCCTTAACGGACGAGTCGCTGCTGCCCTCCTCCGTCCAGTGTCCGTCGGCGTTGCGGAGAATTCGCAGCTCAGAAATGTTACCTGGAAGACGAGAACAAGGATTTAATCAGCGGTTCTTCACGGAGATATAAGGTGTCAGTTAAAATATACAAGTGTTCATTAAATTTCGTACACATACGCATTCACAGGCTTCCGCTTTTTTTTTTTTTTTTTTTTTTCTCTCACACCTCCAGTACACCAGAACACAACCCTTTTCATGAAGCATTGACTGACATGATGCATAAACAAAGGGAAATGCAATACTGATAGCCTCCGTGTCCCTTCTGAGAAACATGAATATATTGTACTATTAGTAAGGCGATCGCGGGAAAGACGTACCTTCCAGAAGAGAGAGGTCCTTCCATGCTGAGGCCTCTTTGCGGAGTCCACAGCAGTACCGAAGGAGAAGACATAGGGCCGTGATGTCCAGCTTTTCCGTCGCGTCTTCCTTTATCGTCTTGTCCAGCGCGGGATTCTTCTGCAGAATCTCTTTGGCTTTTGCGGACATCACCAGGACGTCGTATGGTTTCTTTCCCGGATTCGCCTTCTGGAACCTGCCGTGAGGGAAAAGGTGACTCGTTAGTATTACACTACCATGTGAAAAGTGAGGAAATGCATGTATGATACGTATATGTATATACGTGTGTATAAGTGCTTGCATGTATGTGTTTCCGCGCGCGTATGCGTGTGTATTTGTTGCCTGACAACTTCACATATTGACAAACTTATCCTACAGTTCACCACAAACTGATATACGAACTTGTTTTTGTAAAGCAGGAGCAAAGCATTCCGGGCAGTGGTCTTGAGTGCTTGGCCGAGTCGGCTCTGCATGGCGGCTCTGTGTTCGCTGCTCGACACCATTGTGAAGGTTTGCTGAGGGAAAGAAAAACAGACAGAATTAGGTTTAGCTTTTGAGAAAAATTGTGTAGATATTCCATAACCAATCATGAACGTTAATAATTTTCGTGATTTTTAACTGATCATCGTTTTCGTCAACACTGCAATGTATCATGGGGGTGGCATTCTCATTTAGTATTTTTAGCACCTGTTGTATTTTGTGTAAAACGATATCTAATGTGAATTATTTATCTCTGTCAAAACATATATTCCATGAAATAAGGTAAAAGAAATAACAAGCAAACTAAAAATTATAAACTCAATATATGGCAACATGAACTACTGAGTATACTTTACCTTTTTTTGTTTTTGTTTCAGTCTTGTTCAGGTGAAAATTTATCCCTGGATTGTAAGGATCACAGCAAAACCCTAAACGAGCTTTGTTTTTAATAATATATGAAATAAATATCAGTCGATGCAAATACACCTCTCTGTTGCCAGAAGTACGATAATATATTCTATGAGAGAAATCTTTCACACTCATATACTTTCAAGTCTATGATATGTAGCACGAATAACGTTAGATGTGTAGTGTTTGTGCTCTGACTTTAGACTGAGGGCTTTATACGAAGAGCGGATGTTTCTAAGGCGACAGAATAGTCATGTACAATACGTGTTTGCCGCGCGCAATACGTTGTGTTATCTATGACGTAATATTTCCAGCAAAACTACAGACTTGTTTTGTTCATGACTTGTGTACACTTGTTGCCTCCATGTGTACATGGATAAAGGTATCTTCATGATGAAATGACAGGTTGATATTCCGGAATTATAGTCAAAAATTGTTTCTCCCCCCCCCCCCCCCCTCTCTCTCTCTTTATTTCTTCCCCCGCTCTCTCCTATCTCTCTCGCGAAGCTAGAACTTCGCAAACCAAACCACCACCACCACCACTCTCTCTCTCTCTCTCTCTCTCTCTCTCTCTCTCTCATATTTTGCACGAATAGCAGTATGAAGTGTAGTCATTACGAGTTCACACTGAGGGATTTATGCGGTAAGCGGTTGTTGTTAAGGCAACGTAATAGTCATGGTGTATTACGAGTGACGTCATAGTATTATCTGTGACGTAACATTCCCGGAAAAACTGTAGACACGTTTTGATTTACTCATGTTCCATCCTTGTACATATAGTTAATGTAAACAATGTTGGTATTCCAATTCTCTCTCATTTTCCTTCCCCTCAACTTTCTCTTGATGCCTTCATTAGGATTTTTTTTTAACCATATGCAGATTAGTAGAACGAGCATTAACTATATAATTCGGTCTGTAATATGTTTTTTTCTCAAAAATTATTGAATTTCATTGTCGCAATGGAGAACTTAGCTTATTGATCTCGCGCGAAACGTTCGTGTTGCCTGCCTCGGCTTATGACGTAATATTTCCAATGCAACTAGACACGATTTGCTCATGACGCTGTCGTGTGTACATTTGTGGTCTGCATTAATGTGTGCATAGTTAAATGTATGTTTATGATAAAATTAGCTTGGTATTCCGCCCTTCCCCCCCCACCCACCCCCTCCGCAGAGGGAGCGAGTTGGTATATCTGTACTCGTTGCAATAATCTTCCTGTATTGCAGTTGCTGTTGTCAATCATCTTTGTCTCATTGTCATTATTAAGTAGTTATTAGTTTTCATGGCAATATCAGTTGTTATATATTCGGTAATATTTGGCTGTTGATATATCAATACCATTCTTATTAGTATTAACATTTGTGGTAGTATTGGTAGTGACAGTTGCAATATTATTATTATTGCTATTACTGTTACTACTGCTATTATCACTATTATTATTATTATCATCATCATCAAAATAATGATACTAACAATAATCATTAGTATTATTATAATATTTATTATAATTATTGCCTTAAAGTAGAGCTTAAATTACAGTCCTTTAAGTATCATGTGTTGATGTTTAACCATTTTATCTAATCAAGAATATTTTCTTTTCTTTTTTCCATTTATCTTGATCATCAGGAAGTTTAAAGATACCCCCCCATGTGCATCACATATGATTTCTACACAAACATTTGAACAAAAAAAGGGATAGCACACATTCCTAAAATACTAAACATCATCACGATTTTCAAGAGCCCTTCCATTGGGATTTTAGATCAGCAACATGAATCAAAAGTTGTTTCTGTAGCCTCATCTCTAGCCTTTTCCTTCCTCTCCTCCTTGATGCAAGCGAGGGAAGTACTGGAAGAATATACTGTAGGTTGTCCCAAATACTGAGAAGAATGACACTGTTAATTGATGTCCCAAGAAACAACCCATGCTGACTTTCTTAGTATTTTCCAACTGTTTTTAATATCCTTTTCCCCCCTTTTGAAGTTTCTCTTCCTGCAATGTTGTTTTCTTTCTTTCCTTTCCAAATGGTGGTTTCAACAGTTCACCACAGAGCTGATAAACTAAGATTGCTATACTAGCTTATCAATGGTTAATGGTTAAAACAAATAAATGTACTAGACATCAAAGGTCATATAGTACCATGGTAAAGTACTTGTCAAAAAGGGTAAAAATGAGTTAACAGTTAGGGTGAGTGGATAGAAGAATGAGATGAAGAGGAAAAGGAAAGGGGGAGAAGAAAACACCATGCAACATTAGTTGAAGCAAGGGCTGAGTTCAAGGCAGGGGTGATTCCCTCCATTGGGCCTCAGACTCTGTCACCTCACAACAATCAGCAAGGGATGGGGGTGGGGGGTACTAGCTTATCAAGTACTTAGCAAAGAAAGATAAGCAAGAAATGTTTTGTTTCCTTATCCTATTTCATTTTTTCCCAACCAGTTACACTTACTTTTTTTGCAATATGCATAACTGTATTTAGTGTTTGTTGTTGCAATATATCTTAGCTGGGTAAAATACGATCCAGCATCTTTATAGGATGTTAACCACTCCAGGGTATATTTTAATTACTTAATATATATCTTCCAGGTTTGAAGAAAAATGAATGGATTAAATTTGATTACTGTCTCAATTGTGTCTTCTTTTGATCTGTAAGGTACGTTATTCACATAATGACTGTAAAAATTGTAAAATGAAGGTTGGCAAAATATCTGCACTACCTTTTATATTCACTCACTGGACTATTTTAAGAAAGTAATAAGAAAAACTATTCTTCGAGACAAAACTATGTTATAAACCTTGTCAGTAGGTTCAATGGGATAACTTTAGTTTGTCAAACTCTAAAATTATAATTTTTTTCCCACATTCTTTTCAGACTTGAAATTGTATTACTATATATACTCTAGAACAAGAACTTAAGAGGTTAGTTCCTTCCTCTATAATTCTTTGATCCTAGATTAATTTCCATCATAATAATGAAAACTATAGATTGAACACTTTTCAATAAAAATACTGAATGAATTAGTTTTCATATTTTTATTGTATAGAACATATTCATACAAATATATTAGCTGTGTTAATATAATAAAAATCATTTTCACACCCCTAGTTTCAACCAATTTTGTCAGTCTTGCAGTATATCATATTTTTCTAATTTGTTATAGGGATAAAACTGCAATGAAATAAATAAACACAACCTATATCATCTGTTTTAAAGCCTCTCCTTACACCTAAATTTATAAAAACCTGAGTATATGATATGCATATAGATACTAAATACCTATGAATAATTAAGTCTTGAAACCATTACCCAAACTTTATAAATGACCACCCCAAAATCAAGCCTAATTCTCCTTTTATTATCTTATAATAAAATATCCCAACATCATATTGAATACAAAGATTATCACAAATCCATTTAAAGCAACACTAGACTCCTTTAATATTATGGTAAAATTGAAGAAATACCAAAGGACTGACAGAAATTATTCTTTTGTACCTCATGTGGCAAAATGTTCTCTCCGTCTTAAAGAAATCTTGAGTACATAGATACAATTTTTAAGGAGTTATCAAAGATGAACTCTGTCAGCGCACGCACACAAGCACACTTTTCACCCCTACTACACGGAGGTCTGTCATGGAATTTTTATGTAAATCATTCTTCACAATTTTTTTAATACGGTAAACCAACTTTTACAAACTAAAACTCATTAGCATTAATTTATCAAATAACCACTCAAACTCATTCTATTTAAAGGCCTCATAATACATAAATCTGCTGTTATAATACAACTAATAAGGTGCATTTGCTTATTATTAATAATAATAATAATAATAATAATAGACTAGGCTTCCTACATTTGGTAAAATCCATTAATGCACACAAAATACATTCATTGGCTTCTCAAAACCTTTGGCATATTGTAGAATAGAACTTAAAAATCTAAATAAATAAAATATAACAGGAACACATGAAAAATAGTTTTATGTTGTACATGGTGTACAGCAATATTCCTGAACATATAAACAATAATTGTTGTGCTCGTATTCTGTAAAATATTTCTTAACAATATTGACGACAAATGAGAAACAAGCCCATTCCTGCACACCATAAAGTACCCCGCTTACCTTACCAATTCACACTCAAAACACAAACACACATGTAAGTATAATACAGTTTCATCTTCACAAACACAAAAATAAATCTGAGAACATCTACATATGAAGGTCTCTTCTCTCCTCTAATGAAACCCAGATCCTCTATAATGACACTTACCTGCAAAAAGACACGTCTAATATAACACCATACCCCAGAGCCCCACACAAGACCTCTATGTCTTGAAAAATGCAGTAATTGACCTCTGACCCTTTGGGATGGGCTTCAGCTTGGCACTCTTCTTGGACGGACCTTTCTCCTTCTGTGGCTTAGTTGCCTCAGCCTTTGCTTTCTTGGCCTCGGGTTCGGCTGATATGTTTGCTATGTCGGACAATAACGATCTCTTGCTGCATTTTTTCTTGGCTTTCCCATTGGCCTTTTCATCTGGGTTTGTCTTGTTTTTCTCCTCCTCATTTTTGTTTGTTGCCTCAGTGCTGTCTGGTTTTGCTTCTTGTGTTTCTCCAGCCTCATTAGCTTCACCCTAATGCAATATTACAATTTTCATAAGCAGTTCTGACTGATAGAATACTTAAAATATATTTGCTAAGATGTTTACAAGAAAAGAAAAAAAGAAGAAAAAAATAAAAGACAAGGTATAAGCAAAAAAAAAAAAAAAAAAAAAAAAAAAAAAAAAAAAAAAAAAAAAAAAAAAAAAAAAAAAAATAATAATAATAATAATAATAATAATAATAATAATAATAATAATAATAATAATAATAATAATCCCACCAAATGTGTAAGCAACAATATAAAAACTGGATTTTGTTTATTTATAAATCAACATTTATATAAACTAAATAATTTATCCCACAACCCAAAGTCTAAAACAGCTGTCAACTTACCTCCCGTTGTGGCAGAGAACTGACAATCTCCCTCCAGCCCTGACTGCTCTTGCTGCCTTTACCCACAGCCTTCAGTGTTGGACCTACAATAGGGGAGAGGCTGTTGTTGACACCATTTGGCCTCACTGGTGACATGTCTTCGGGAGCCCATGCACAGGATGACTGGAATCTAAGAAGGAAATATGCACTGAATAAATAAATAAATGAATAAATAGAAGTACTATGTAAAGTTTTCTCTGACTACAGTCAATCATTACTCCATTTAACCTCCTTTCAATTGTCACAAATTGTTCTATTCCATTCTATAAAAAGTAGTAAACCCCAAAACACTAAGTGCTTAATGCTTAAAACACTTCTTTCAGTATAAACACAAACTGACACAGATGAGAACTGTTACATACCTCTGGGGCCGACCTTCTGCCTTGGGGGCCAGACCTTTCTTCTTCATGATTCGAACAAGGAGGTTCCCTTCATTATCAACTCCTTCTCCAGTGTTGGTGTCTTTTGCCTCTGCTGGAGACCTGTAGGGATATTCAACAATATATTTTTACTTCACTATTCTATGTTACTTCTTATATTAACATTATTCATAAATTCTAATTCGTGTTTGAAGTCAGGAAGGAAGAGTTTCACTGTCAGATACTTAAAGTCAAATGGAATTGAAAAAATTCCATTGAATTTCCTAACAGATTTTTTTTGCCACATGCATTGAAAAGTGTTTTTCTCACTAAATTCATACTCATTATTCTTTCTTTACTTTATCAATGTGTAAGCCATGCTACTAAAATTGTAGCCATGCTACTAAAATGAAAAATAATAATACCAAAAGGTAATGTACACATAACTGCTTAATGGTTCCTTCTTACTTTTAAAAATTTTCCACACACATCTCTCTCTCTGTCTCCTGCCTCCAACCCCCTCTCCCTCTCTAATGTAAGCAAATTGTAATATTGAAATACCTGAAGAGTGACAGGACCGAGGGGATTCGAATGGGTGTTGCTGTCTTGCGAGTGCTGCTGCACTGTGTTAGGAAGTGCTCTCCCAAGGCATCCACAATACCCATTGACGATGCATGGCCACTGACCTCATCACACAACTGGAGCAAGATCTGGAAATTTGCAATAAGATTTATATGAGGTTCTTGGAAGATTTAGTTATCCTGAGATAGTTTGATAACGGATTCTAGCAAATAAACATGCAGCAAATTTTGAATACTTGTGGATGTAAATTTTCAAATGGTACAGAATAAAATTATGAAAAAATGGATAATGCTGGTCAGGGTTACTTGTAATGAATCCCCTCTTAGAGGGGGGAAAAGCATAAGTGCATAGTCACCCATGCAAGTACCTATATATAAATCTTATGAATAGATAACCTGAGCATTGAGTTAATCTTATCAAATTAACCTTCATCAAACTTTCAAAGATGAAGGACTATAGAATAATTTTCTTCCTAAATACTGAGCTTCCATTTCATATCTATCTACAAATTCCCAGTTCTATTCACAGGAGCAGTAAGTACCTTGAGACAGGGTCTAAGACCTTTACTCTGCTGAGCTTGTGGGGTGACCTGGCCATCCCTCAGATGGTCATTGAGAAGGCTGTCAAGGGTTGCATTTAGCCTCCCCCATACTTGCTCAATGGTTGCCTTCTTGAGGACGCAGCCCCTCATGCGCACTAGACCACTCTTGATGAGGGAGAGTACCTTTGAGGATGCTTTCCTGAAAGAAGGAGAAGACTGTGATTAAGGGAAGGAAAAGCAAAAATATCGGAGAGAAGTTGAATGGGAGGAAAAATTAAAAGTATTAAGTGGAAGAGAAGAGTCACAACCTGATACTTTTGACATGAACTGGAAAGATTCATGAGTGCTTTAACTTTCTACATTTCCTTCGAGTGATGATACCAAGCACCATTAAAGCAAATGGTGCAAATGTGGGCTGAGACTTAGGTATCGATCAGTCAGTAATCATTGTTTACTTTTCATTCAAATTCTGGGCTTGATTATCATATTCATATTCTTTGCCATAACGGTGGTAACCTTGATTTTCCTTTGGTATCTTATATTTCCATGATAGTGAAGTGTCTTTTTTTTTTGTTTATCTTACTTATCACAGCAATGGTGGTAAATTGGTATCATATTTATTATTCAGGCTTTGTATTTTTTATGATCTAAATACTATCCAGATAAGATTAACAAGAAATCATTTTAAACTGTAGTTAAAATATCATATGAAAGCAAAGAAAATCAAACTGATGGTTCCAATTAAACATATGAGGATAAATATATATCATTATATACTTCTCATAATTAAAAAATCAAAATGAAATGGCATTTTAACCCCTTGACATCACCATGTCCTGAAAAAATTTAGCTAACGGCTAGGTGATGGGGATATGCAATCATAAAAAATTTAGCTGAGAGCTGCATTGATGGCAATAGCATGTGGGCTTTTAGGAAGGGGCTCTGACATTATTTACACTGGTAAATGTGGAATGTATAATCCATAAGCCATGACAAGAGGAGCGACAACAGCGACTGGCAATACAGGGTTTATTATAGAAAATTTGATACTATAAAAATATATAAATAAAGATTACAAATAAAAATGTTCCTTTGTTACAGTTTTTGCAATGATTTATAGACTAAATAGAGATGAAATACATTGTGCAAGGAAAATAGCATATTACCATCTTGATAAAGCATAACAAATAAAGATAGACCTTGGATAATGTGAAAAACAAACAAAAATGTTTATGCAAAAGAGATAATAATAACATTGCAAATGGAGGCAATGAGTCTTGACACTGCATATGAATGTACATGTGGGTTGGGCCTGCAAGCCACATGCCCTCGAGAATTACCACTCAAGTAAGCCTAATGCCTAGATTTTGGACCAGGATACAATGGGTTAACAAATAAAACAAACTAAAGAGTAAAACAAAAAATCTGAACAGGAGAAAAATGAGAAAATAGACTCACCTTAGGTCAGGTTCCTCTTCTGCTATACTCTGGAGCTTCATAATGGAGTCCACAAATTCCCCCAGAGGCTTAGCATGGAGCAGCACTGGGTGGTCTGGCTCTGGCTGGTACCCCTTACCGCCAAGCCGCAGTCGCATGATGAAGGAGAGTATGGTCTGTGGATTAGGGAGAATACAGACTGAGTGTATTGGCAAGCAATGTATCATTTAAAAATCATGAATGAAAGAAATGACAATCTTTCATTTTGTAATTACTAAATATGAAGCTAGAAAAGTAATTTACATATGTTTACACTCCCTCACAATCAGTAACTGTTACATTAACAGCTTTGTACCGGTAACTTCATATGTTTACTTATAGTATTATCACATCATCTCCTTCAAAAGTAAATACACTAATCAAAGAACCCCGAAACAAATCATGGTAAGTGACACATTACCTGAAACATGGGCATGTTCTTCTTCTGTGCTTCATCTTTAATGTCAGCAAAGCCCTGCTGTGAGATTTCTCTCCCTGGGATGCTACAGCTGGTTGTCAAAGCCAGTTCGTCTCTCGTATTTACAAGCAACCGCAGGTGAGAGAGGATTAGCTGCTCAACATAAAGCTCAGATTCAGTGCATGTGTACCCCTCACATACATCTCTGGGCTCGGAACTCAGGTACTCTGCTAAGGGACATTCCAGAGAGTCAATCTCTAAGCTGGCAATGCTACTACCATTATTTCCTTTAGTACAATGGGAATCCTCCTCTGCCTTGTCTGCATCTTGCTGTAATTGGTCAGTGTTCCCTTGAGACACTGGCAGGTCATCAACATCACCAATGCCTGACATGTTTAGATCATAGGCAGTGCCAGAGGTGTCTGTAGCAAGAGGTAGTCCCACTGTGGCTCTGAAGGCTTTGGCATTCTGTAGAAGGATCTTCACCAATTCTCTCTCTATGACTGGCATTTGGCTCACAGCTTCTAGGATGTACACCTGCAGGAATGTAAGTTATGACTAAAACCATGTGTATGTATGTATATATATATATATAAATATATATATATATATATATATATATATATATATATATATATATATATATATATATATGTATATATACATACATGTATATATATATATATATATATATATATATATATATATATATATATATATATATATATATATATATATGTATATATATAATTAATTTGCTACAGGAAAACAAGCATTTAACTGAAAGCAACAGGGTATAACAAAAGTGAATCAACTGAGTGGCCTGAAGCAGGGGTTCCATACCTCTCTCACCTGCCAAGATTTAAATAACAATATAATAATCATAATATCAGTATGAATAATAATAGTATCGATATCAATAGTATTAGAAAGAAAAACACATTTTCCCTCAATTTCAAGGAATGAGAAATTCAGGAGCAGTCACTAGGGCCTACTGATAGACTCCTTGATCGCTGAGAACATTTGGAGCCATCTGTATGTAACAAAATTCACAAAAAACTACAGGGGACAGTACATAAAGCTGTCACTGAAATTCTATTAAAGAAAGCAAATATATTTTCATCTTGTCATGTGTATGAATCTCTACTTCTTTATACAGTCTGACATGAGAAAAGTGCAACACACACCCACAAACAAATTCAGAGATCAGTATTCATGGCTATACCTATTTATTGTCAGTATCATATTACTCTACAATAATGCTGCAAATTCATGCAACTTTCAGGGACAATGAATTTCTGCCCTGGGGAATACAGGAGAGCAAACTAGATAAGGCTATGTACCTTCGATACAATATCTTTCAGCACCTCATGCCCCCCTGCTGTATGCTTCTTCAAGATCTTGTAAAGCATAAAGTGATCAAGGCACCCAGAGTTACGGAGGAAGTCATTGTACGCCTCGATGATCTCCGTCATTTCTCTCGTGCACGGATCCACACTGAAGTGTAAAAGTGTTGCTGGTGAATCAATAAAAACAGATAACTGTCTAGGCTTGAGTCCTATACTCTAATGAATCCTCTTTAAATGCTATATAACGAGAAATAAGGAGTTTAAATAATAATATACTAATGTAGTGATGTTTAATATAACATTGGTAATCATACAAAAGAAAGAATATTAGGAGGAATCTCTACTAAAACATTAATTACTTTTGATTTAAACCTATTCAGGAAAACCTTCCCATCTACTCACCCCAGCTTCCTTTACAAGACAATCCACTCGTAGTAACTCTGAACTAATATTCATAGAGATGAGCAAGATTAAATCATTTTCTAGAAAAGAGCTCAGGAAACATGATTTCAACCCTAAAACCATAATCAAAGAACACACCTTTGGGAAATGCTGGGAAGATCCAGTTCTTCACAGCTTTTCTCCATATCGGCCTGTGATGCCACAGTGTCCTGGTACATCTGGTTCCATACATCTAGAACATCACTAGCAGCTGCCATGAACTCACCATGTTTCTGAAAGTCACAAAGCATTATTCATTCTACTTTATATCCATTATTTCTTTTGCCCCTTTGTTTTGAATTCCTGATATTTTCAGAAGTTAAACAACACCTGAACTAGATTTTCTATACCCAGTAGAGAAAACCAGAAGTATAAATCAGGAACTTAATCATGGAATATATCAATGAATACTGATTGTTTTGAAGAGCTGAATTATCTATCTTTATAAATGGTAAAATATCATCTTTAATTTTATTTTTCCTCAGTCAATGAGATATAACATGATAATTATTTTTAATGAGTGTGCAGTGCTATAGCAGGTGTACTGTACTTTTTGCACTAGGTCAAGTCTGAGTGTAAGTTATTAAAACTTAAGCTTTTGGAGTCAAGACCTGAAGAAATGTTATCACATCTGCTTCTCACTCTATAAATAGAAGTGTACTTTTAAGTGTATTTTCATACACATAAAATATTAGCTCTGACCCTTTTCCTAATACTAGATTCAAGAAAATACAGTTTTACAAATTTCATGCATCTTTGCTGTCCAACATATTATAATTTTCTCTCCACCCTTACTTTTTTGTTGATGCGGGCTAAACACAGCTGAATGACTTGGTACTGGTCACGCACAGAGAGCAACACAGAGCGCTCTGTGGGCAACAGGCCGTATTTGCGACACA
>NC_061852.1:9637049-9644549 GCF_019202785.1 Penaeus chinensis | reverse complement strand
TGCATAGAGGCGTTATCAATTAGTATTACTTAAGACATATTATCATTGAAGGATAGTGATGTTGAGATAAATAAAGATCTATATTTGAATGACAGCCAGTGGTGGTGACTAAATTTTATTACCACTGTGATGACAATATTGTACTAAGAAGATGACTGTGCGGACTAGATTATGCCACTGTGATAACCAAATTGTACCGCCGATAAAATATTAACTATTAAAGGTTGTTATGTAATAACAATGTCAGTGATAATCTAAGCTCAAAGTAAGAACTATAATAATTATAATAATTACCACTGTAGATAATATAACCATCACTACAGTTACTAATACTAATGCACAACAGTGATAACAACAATATCAAAAATAACAACGAAAAAATGATGTTAGCAAGGAAACCAAAACCTGATCAACAACGACAATAAAATAACATAATGATGATGAAATGATGACAAGTGTCAGCAACACCTACGATACATTATGATAATAATAATGATAACAGCTGCAAAGACAACAGCAATAATAAATATACTGCTACTTTGTTACTATGATAATGTTACTACTGTTTCTACTACAACTACAACTAATTATGATAATAGTGATTATAAATCATTATTATTATTATTATTATTATTATTATTATTATCATTATTATTATCATTATCATTATTATTATGATTTTTATCATCATTATCGTTACCATAAAAATCATTATTATTATTATCATTATTATTATCAATATTATTATTAATATAATAATAATAGTAATAATAATAATAATAACAATAATAGTAATAATAATGCCAGTAATGATTAAAAAATGATTATGATAGTTAAATAATAATAAATAATGAAAACATTAAGATTAGTACTACTACTACTAGTAATGATAATAATCATAATAATAATAATAATCATAATAATAATAATAATAATAATAATAATAATAAATAATAATAATAATAACAATGATGATAATGAAAATGATAATGACAAAAATAATAACAATAATAATGCTAAGGATGACAATGATGATCATGATAATGATAAAATTATTTATGATAACGATGATGATGATGACGACAATAATAACAACAATTATAACAATCATGATAATAATAATAATAATAATAATAATAATAATAATGATAATGCTGATAATGATGAAGATGATGACCATGATAATGATGATGATCGAAACTGATATTTAAAATCGGAATAGTTGATTATGCCTTAAGAGGTTACAAGTTCTGTCATACACAATGTTTGCAGTCTGACTGGGCTTTTGGTGTGTCTGTACTCTTTATCAAAGTTATAATCAAAGAAAAAAGAGAAAAGAAGGAAAAGTAAAGAAAGAAAAGAAAGAAAGAAGGAATAAGAGAAACACACACACATACAAACACACACACAGACACACACACACACACACACACACACACACACACACACACACACACACACACACACACACACACACACACACACACACACACACACACACACACACACACACACACAAACACACACACATATATATATATATATATATATATATATATATATATAATGGATCATAGATAATAGATCTGCAGTAAAAAGGAAAATATACATAATAAACACTGAATAGATTTTTACATGGAAAACGTACTATTTAAAAGAACATAATTATACCGAAGTTTAAAAATGAACAGTAAATACTTAATCTACGTTAAAAGAAAGAAGCAGGGACGAACTAACGGAAATAACAACAAAAATAAAAATGTTTACATAAAAGTGCAATCTGAAGAAGTTTATGTAACATAACAAATAAAATGATTACAACAGAGTGCAAATGTATGAAATGAAAACGCACTATCTATACTGAAATAAATAATGACAAAGAAACAAGCAAAGGTAACAAAGCACTTAAAATGCTGGTTGATGTACATGTGTAATAATACATTAACAAACTGAATTTGACACTTAATGTTAAGAAAAATGGATAATATTCATGTCACTCATAGTGATGCTACATAGTAGCTGCTATATAGGTGGGATTTAAACTGTTCAGAGTAGCTTTGCCTTTAACTTCGGGAGTAATATTACTGATAATAACTGGACCACGATATGTGACATGGCTCTGGGACTGGGAAGATGAAACCAAAGGAGGACGAAGTCTGGAATAGGTATTGTTTGTAGCGTTGCTGTAATAGTTAGGGGATGAATTTTAGTTGTGCAAGGATTTGTATCTATACATCGAACATGCAATACTGTAAAGATCTTTATACTTTAGCATTTTTTAAACAGGTAGATGAATCGTTGGTATGATCTGCGGTCTTTAAACCCCTGAATGCTCTGATTACTTCCTTTTGTATGACTATGAGAGGATTAAGTGCTGTGTTGCTCCTTCCACCCCACACCGTCAAACAGTAAGACATATTTAAGTGCACTGACGAATAAAAAACTAATAACATTGCTCCTCTGTTGCAAGTCAAATAAAGAAGGCCAGAAATTTTAGCCACCTTGTTATTGAATATAGCCAATCCAGTATATGTGCTTGTTCACAATAACTCCCAAGAATTTAGTTAGCTCTACTTCCCCTATACTAGGATTAAAGATGATAATCTGCATGATTGTTTTGTGCCTATTGACTATAATAAACTGCTTTTTGTCGGTGTTGACGGTCAGTTTATTTGAAATAAGCCAGGTGTTAGTGGTCACTAGTTCTTTGCTTATTCTCCTTATTAAACTATCAATATTTCTTTCAGATACGGTGCAGTCATATACAAATAAGGTGAAACGTAAAGTGGATGATGCTCTAGACATACCATTAATATATAGAATGAAAAAACAGTGGCCCGAGGATTGAGCCTTAAGATACCCCTTATTTGACTAGAAGAAGATATGAATATTTGCCATTCATATGAACATATTGTATTCTGTTTGTCAGATAAGAGTGAAACCACTGGTGTGATTGGCCGCGAAAAGCATAGTAGTCGAGTTTGTCTAAAAGAATTTGATGATTGACTCTGTCGAAAGCTAAATCATGGTGATGATAATGGTGATGATGATGAGGATGACGATGACGATGATGATGATGATGATGATGATGTTGATGTTGATGTTGATGTTGATGTTGATGTTGATGTTGATGATGATGATGATGATGATGATGATGATGATGATGATGATGATGATGATGACGATGATGATGATGATGATGATGTTGATGTTGATGTTGATGTTGATGTTGATGTTGATGGTGATGGTGATGAAGATGGGTGATTATAATAATCATGGTAATAATAACAATAATGATAATGATAACAATGATAATAATAATAAAAGGATGAATGACGATAATGATAATGACAATGATACTACTTCCACTACTAATAAAATCAATGATAATGATAATAATGATAATAATGATAATGATAAAGATAATGATAATAACAATGATAATAATAATAATAATAATAATAATGATAAAAATTACAATAATAATGATCATGACACAATAATGATAAAAATTATGATAGTGATGATATTGATAATAATTATGATGATGATGATGACAATAATAATAGTATTAATAATAATAATAATAACATTAATATTGATAATAATAATAACATTGCTATTGATATTGATAATGATAATGATAATAATTAATTATAATAATAATGATTAATGATAATAGTAATAATAATAATAATAATTATAATGGTAATATTGTTAATAATAATAATAATAATAATAATAATAATAATAATAATAATAATAATGATAATAATGATAATAATAATAATGATAACAATAATAATATTAATAATAGTAATAATAATAACAATAACGACAATAATGATAATGATAATAATAATAATAATAATAATAATAATAATAATAATAATAATAATAATAATAATAATAATTATAATAATAATGGTATTAGCAGCATAACAATATTGATAAAAATAATAATAATAGTAATAATAGTAATAATAATAGTACTGTGAAAAAAAATAAGGATAACAGTAACACCAACAACAACAGTAGCAACAACAACAACAATAGTAGTAATATCAATAATAATGATAATGATAAGAATGATAATTAGAATAATAATATTGATAACAGTAATCCTGATCATAGTCATTATTATTATTATTATAATAACAACAATAATAATAATAATAAAAATGATAAAATCAATGATAACATAAATGATAATAACACAGTAACAGCAATAATAATACCAAAAGCAACAACAATAATAAAAACAAAAAAATAACAATATCATAATAAAACTAAAATCTAACATCATTACAGGCGAGTTCGTGACAGCCTTCAAGAACGGCAAATTCACGCACCTCAACAACGCACAGCACATGACGATGTACTTCTTCTTCGGGCTCAGTGGAGTCATGGATCTGGCAATACACTACCGTCTGCCAGTGCCTCCTGATGTCGATTATGTGTCTGCCGTGTTGGCTTTTATGGCAGAAGGGGTGCTGTTCTATTATCATTTGCATGGACGCTCGCACATGGATATACAAGTGAGTTGGGAGAGGGTGAGGGAAGGAGGGTGAGGGAAGGAGGGTGAGGGAAGGAGGGAAGGGGTGGGAAGGAGGGGGGAGGGAAGGAGGGAATGAAGGAAGGAAGGAAGGAGAGAGAGAGAGAGAGATAGAGATAGAGATAGAGATAGAGATAGAGATAGATAGATAGAGATAGATAGATAGATAGATAGATAGATAGATAGATAGATAGATAGATAGATAGATAGATAGATAGAGAGAGAGAGAAGAGATTTTATGGATATCCATGCAGAGTATATCCTTACAAGTGTAAAAGATAGTATATGTAGATGCCAAAGCATTAAATACTACTACTACTAATGGCAATCATAAGTATGATATTAATGATGATGATGATAACAAGAATAATGATGATAATCATCATTATTTTTATGATATACACTTGGGAAATTATTAAAAATGAACCCTATAACCCTATCTTCTATTTCCAGATACACATGTTTCTGTTCTATTTGATCTTATCCTCTGCTGTCTCCACCATCGCCGAAATGTGTCGAAAATCCAGTGTTCTGCCTGCTCTATGTCGGGCATTTTTCACTCTGTACCAGGTATTACGATAACAAAAACATATGCAATATCGTTTTTCTTCCATGATAGAAATTAACATTAATTAAAAGAATGAATGGAAATAACCCTAGTCATAAACATCATGTGATTGAACACGTTATAAATTAACTGATAAGGAATCCAATTTCAAATCTCTCGTTCCTAACTTCTGAGATTTCCTATAGAGTTGCCAAATTTGGTTAGATGCCAAGTGGACATTTTCGTATAAGCGGGCAATGTCACGTAGCAGCTTTTTCAGTTATATATCTTGTCGGTAACAATGAAATGCCTGTCGTGTAAGGTTTGAAACAATAATAGGAAAAGGGAACGTAGTTCTTAAAATTCCACAATACAGTGAGCGACTGAGTAAACAATATCATGATAAGGTTTTCTCACTCAGTTACTAATCGTAGCGCACGTAAGCCTACGTGACTGATAACACAGACAACCGCTTTGTTCTGACACTTATCAGCGTATCGTTGCCGATAACTGATCTCTCCGACCAGTTATCGGCAGTAAACTTTCCTGTGCTAACTGTTCTGCTCAGATTTCTCGCTTTTTTTCTTTTCTTTTCTCGCTTTCTCCTCTCTTGTCTGTTTGTCAGTCTGTTTTCTCTCTTCTTTCGCTGAACCTTTCTTTGCTTCTATGACTGTCTGTCTGTCTGTCTGTCTGTCTGTCTGTCTCTCTGTCTCTCTGTCTCTCTCTCTCTCTCTCTCTCTCTCTCTCTCTCTCGCTCTCTCGCTCTCTCGCTCTCTCGCTCTCTCGCTCTCTCGCTCTCTCGCTCTCTCGCTCTCTCGCTCTCTCGCTCTCTCGCTCTCTCGCTCTCTCGCTCTCTCGCTCTCTCGCTCTCTCGCTCTCTCGCTCTCTCGCTCTCTCGCTCTCTCGCTCTCTCGCTCTCTCGCTCTCTCGCTCTCTCGCTCTCTCGCTCTCTCTCTCCCTCCCTCCCTCCCTCCCTCCCTCCCTCTCTCTCGCTCTCCTTCTCCCTCTTCCTCTTCCTCCCTCCCTCCATCCCTCCCTCTCTCTTAATCTCTCATGCTCTATATCTCCATCTCTCTGTCTGCCTGTCAATTAATTTTATCCTGCTATTTCTCTCTCCCTCTTTTTTTTTCTTCTCCCTTTTCTACTTCTGCATCACTATCAAGTTCCTGCTCTCTCTGTTGTCAACGTAGACGGAACGATGTTTTATGAAGACTCGTTTCGACAGTCCTTTTTCACACGACGATCGCATGGTTCATAAAAGAATGCCACTAAAGGGTAATAATGTATGTTGTAATGCTTTAACAGTGTTGTACCTCTTTTCCTATCCTTGTTATAATTTCTTACAAATTCTTTCAGCACATACACATCTTGCATATATTGATATAAGTATATATAAACACATTACCTATATTTGTGTAGCATAATCTACGGATATATTTAACGTCACATATACTGCAGCTATTATTCCCAGTAACACGAATTTCATCTATCATCTACCTGCCTGTGCAGTCATACTGAACTGCCATGGTCATTTGCCTGGGATTTTGTAAGGTACCGGACAGTAAAACCAAGGGGCAGAGTGTGTGTCTCAGTGGCCCAGAAGAAAGGGAAATGGATTTTAGTCAGCAGTTGGATTGCATTCTCCACCTTTTCCTGCAATCTGATTTAGATTTTGCATGTTGAGGTTACGAGTCATAATACCATCGTTTGCAGCAGCCTCGCCATCTTCCCATATTTTATTTGCTTTTCTTATTATTTCTATTTCTCCCTTCCCCCCCACCTGTTTCTTTTGTTTGAACTTATTTTTCACCTTACATTCTACATTCTTGTTGTGTCTTTCTCCCCTTTTCTACCTTGTCCTTCCTTTTTGTTTATCAGTTTATCTCTCTCTCTCTCTCTCTCTCTCTCTCTCTCTCTCTCTCTCTCTCTCTCTCTCTCTCTCTCTCTCTCTCTCTCTCTCTCTCACACACACACACACACACACACACACATATAAAGCTGCTAATATAATTCACCCTTATCCGCCAGGGCACGTGGTTCATCCAAGTGGCGTTCCTTCTCTACCCTCCCCCGGGAATGGCAAAGTGGGACGAAGAGGACCACGGCCAGATGATGATCGTGACCCTGATCTTCTGCTGGCACGCTGCCCTCATCTTCATAGGCATGGCAGTCATAGGACGCCTGGCACACACGAGGGTCAAGTGCATGAATGAGTCCACCGTGTATCAAAGTCTGCACGGTCTTCAGGGGATGGTGAAAATGGACCCCGAGCAAGTCAGACGCATGATTTCGGACGAGTCGGAGGCCGAGGAGGGGGTCTAGAGGCAGCAGAGACGCCATGGAGGTCAGGAGAGGTTGATGGAAAAAAAAGCACACACACACACACACACACACACAC
>NC_061852.1:9624549-9627049 GCF_019202785.1 Penaeus chinensis | reverse complement strand
TCAAAATATTCTCCAGTCACTGTAAATTCCGCATCCGTTTCAGTACGTCCTGTGATAAATATGCAAATAGTAGCGTCTGTAACTCATTCTTTTTGCCTGTTGTAAAGCATGAAAGCACCACGTATACAGCGCAGTTTAAAGAGGTCGTACGTAGGTGGACCGCGACGAAGCGTGAAGTAAAATCCCTAACATAATGTACAGTAATTCAGTTTTTATTTCCACCTCTCTCACTGTGAATGCCTTTGTGAGTGATAAATGTACCGTTAATTTTTCATAACCCTGAGCGATACATTTTTTTTTCTTACTCTTCTGCAGAATTAATTAAGCAAAAAGCCAATGTAAGGATGTGGTTTTATATATGTATTTTTGTTTGTGTGTTTGTATATACATATACATACACATATGTATATATGTTGAATAATTATGATTGGATAATGATTGAATAATTAGTTTCTCACACTTTAGGGTTTAAAAGAAAGCTCAATAGCATTTGAATGGCATATATGAAATCAACGACGCGTCACCTTTGATTGTTTGGAAATATTTAACAGAAAATAATATATGACACTCTAAGTGTTGTATAACATTTGACAAGCTTCACCAATATTTACTATTCGATTCTGGTATATTTTGCCCGAATTTCTATCACACACAAACACAGACATTGACACACGCACACACACACACACACACACACACACACACACACACACACACACACACACACACACACACACACATACACACACACACACATACACACACATAAACATATATATATAAATATATATAAATATTGTAATTAAATAATGTGATGAATAATGATGGCAATGATGCAGTACAATGTTATGTTATGTAAGGAAATAAAAATGCTATTTGCACGCAACACCTGTTCCTTCTCCTTTTCCTTCCACACTCTCTTTATTCCTTTCTGTCAGCTTTTCCTATTCTTCGTGCACCCTTGAGTCCCGTGCACATCAAACGTATTGGAAAAAGTGATCCAGGTGTTTTTAACTTTAATATTCAGGGAAGATGTAGGGCCGTCACTCTCGCTGAAGGTTCTTCGTTTTCTCTCCCTTCCTTCCCGTTTTCTCTACCCGCTTTCCTTGTGCGAAATCCCGTTTTCTTTACCTGCCTTCCATGTGTGAAACCCCTTTTTTTCTTTACCTGCCTTCCATGTGTGAAAATCCGTTTTTTCCCGGTTTTCTTTACTGCCGTCCACGTGTGATGAAAGCCCGTTCCGTTTTCTTTACATGCCTTTTGCCCTTAATGCATTTTGTGTAAATCACGATTTTTTTTTTTTTTTCTTTCAAATCTTGTGTAGGGATCCGAGTTAGTCCTTTTTTTGTATATTGTTATTATTATTTTGGTGCTGCTGCTGCTGCTGATAATGGTGATGGTGATGATAGTGATGATGATGATTAACATTATCATGATATTCATATGTTCATGATTGTTGTCATAATAGTTATAATACTAGTACTAGTAATAGTTGTTGTTAAAGTCGTAGAAATAATGCTAGCGATAATATGGATGTTAATGATAATGATACTGAGGCTCATGATAATAACATATGATTACTATAATTAATATTTATGATTATAATAATGATAGTGATAGTAATAGTAACAGTGATAATGATATTGGTGATAACTATGATGTAAATCAAGTTATTCAATAGTTCATCCAATTATTTTACCACCTTTTTATATCCATACATAAATGCAGATTGTCTTTACGCGTGTAATCATTACTTATATTGTGACCGAAACGGGAGATGGTCTTAGAGCGGGTAATGAAAGGGTCTTGGTTTCTTGTTTTTTTTGTTTTTTTTTGTTTTTTAGTCCTTTATTTACCACCCTGGCTAACTGCACAGGCGTGGGCAAGCTGTGGTACATTTAATGCATGGTCATAACATTACATAGTGTTACATTTGAATTTTAGCCTATAACATTGCTATGAGTACTTTATCAGTTTAGGGAAATGAACAATTGCACAGTCCTTTATCCACTCATCTGCCACGCTGGCATATAGCTTGGGCGTGGGAAAGCATTAATACATTTCATATTCGGTTATGTGATACTACATTCCAAATTTAGGATACAACATAAGTATATCTTTTAAGACATCAGATGATATGAAGTAGTTACATAGTTCTCGGTACCTCATGCTAGGTGGCCTGAAAGGCTGTATCACATGGCACTCTGAGATATAATGTACAAGTGTTCGCTTATATTCTTCATTACACAGTTTACACTTAGTTTCTTCGACATTACAAACTGTACTGACCTGCCAATACAATCTATATCCAAGCCTGATTCTTGCAGTCACAACATCACACTGTCTTGTTCTTGTTTTATATAAACCATAGATGAAGGAATCTTGCCTTAACCGGTCATAGTGCTTTATGCTACAGCTTTCAGGGCGTTGAGAATTAATCAACTCATTCAAGTCCTCTCTGAAGGAAGCTTTAATGATGTAGAAAATCCTAGAAAGAGGT
>NC_061852.1:9599549-9607049 GCF_019202785.1 Penaeus chinensis | reverse complement strand
CTCTCTCACACACACACACACAATCACACACACTCACTCTCTCTCACACACACACACACACACACACACTCACACACACACACACACACGCAAACTCACACTAACACAAACAAACAAAATCAAACTCACGCAACTTGGGACTGATTGAAACACGGACAAACGGCGCTGTTCTTCACGCCAAATGAGTCTTGAATGGCAGTCGTGGGAAATATTCTTTTTTACGCGAATTTAACGAGCTAGAACCCCGGGGAGCCTCTTAAAGGTTCTTTGTTTCAGCCATTTAACACGAATGGCTACCGAGGTTCTGTCAGGAGGATCATCAAAAAGGGTGACATTTTTTTTTTGAAATATATTATTGTAGTGTAGGGTTGCGAGTTATAGTTCAGTTTCTGTTGCACAACTAGCTAAGGAGGTTCTTTTTATAAAATGATGGTGGTAGGAGAAAGTATTAATATATTGTTACATACACATACACACACACACACACACACACACACACACACACACACATATATATATATATTATAATATGTGTGTGTGTGTGTGTGTGTGTGTGTGTGTGTGTGTGTGTGTGCGTGTGTGTGTGCGTGTGTGTGTGCGTGTGTGTGTGTGTGTGTGTGTGTGTGTGCGTGTGTGTGTTAGTGTGTCTGTGTATATCTTACACATACACACACACACATACACACACACACCCTTACACATATCTACGCACATGCATGGAATTTCACACACGGGCACTATTCATCTCTCCAATTCTCCCGCTCTTTGAACCTGTAATATATTCCTCCCAGTCATTTGTCCACGAGGAAAAGAAGTGACCTCATAAAATCCAGATGATAAAGTATCTTCTCCTGATCATATAAATCAGACGCGTTATAAAGACGTCACCAGCAGTATCACCAATGACCCCTTTCCTGCCCCTCCTTCGTTTTATTTCTCTTTTATCAATATTCTACGGGTCACTACCACATCTTCAGCCTATCGCCTATTCTCTTCTGTTCCTTTGTACCTCCTCTTCTTTATGTTCTACTCTACGGGGCGAAACACATGTCCACAGTCACATTTTCTATCTTGCATATTCTCTCATGTTCCGTAGTACATTACCTTACACCTCTACGGACCACATCTTCACCTTTACTAGTACATAAATTATCCTTGAGCAACTAGCTAGCTTTGTTTTTTTAGGGTAAACTGTTAACATGGATTCAAATGTATCTGTCGAATCGATCGGCTTAAGACATTCAGAGTACTCATACAAAAGTATTTGAACTCGGCACACTTCAGGGAGGCGTTCTTAGTCCCAATTGATATCCTAATGCATAGATTACTAGGCAATATACCTCTTAAGGGCATGACGTTGATATTTGCATTAAATCGTCATCCGAGGAGAGAATGCACCATATTCTAGATATACTTTCAGCAAAGGCTACTGAATATGGCTTGATAATCTCGACTGAAAAAAAGGGACTTAACCCAAAGATAATACCTTTGCAATGGTTTTATATAAACTGCATTAATTTGGATCTTTGCCACCTATACAAATATCTCGGGGTAATTGTTAATGATGCAGAAACCTGAAGAAAAGGCTGTGTGAACGACTGAAGCCATTTAGGCCTTGTGTTGGCAATCTTATCATAACTCTACGGGTCACACCCCACCTTTCAACACCACATTAGTTTGCAGTACACACCGTGACCTCATACGGAGAGGTCGTGTGGTGCCCGTGCTCCGGTGCCCTTGCCCCATATACACGAATATCTGGTATCCTATATGAGGAAGTTGTACAAGGGGTTCATGAATTCTTGGTGCTCAGATAACCCGCAAGTCAGTGACATGAGATCAGTGCTGTGATAATAGTTATGTTTGTACAGAAATTTGAAATAATTTCTCTACCGAGTGCCAAGGACTGCCGGGGTAACCGTTAGAGCTGAGTGCCCCGTTGTCCCGAGCGCTATATATCACCTGTCACGAGGCGGGCGAGCCGGGAGGGCCAGGCGCGGCGGTCACGCGGTCACCCCGACGATGGGGGGACACCGCAATGTAAACACTGAGGGGGAGGACTCGGTGGATAACTGTCCCTCCCCTCCCGCGACTGAAGTTTCAGTCTGTAATTCAGTGGATAGCCCCACTGAATCCATTGCCTTGCAACGGGCGGGTGCTGAAGGTGGTGATCCTGATGCCCAGGAAGGAAGTGACGGCTTCACTTTAGTGAAGTCGAAAACTAAGAAAAAAAAGCTCAACAATGCCGGTAAGAGACCACTGGCACCAAAAAGTGAATATTTTCGCCTCGCTTTCCCTGAAAGTACCACGAAAAACGATAAACTGAAATGGCTACAGAACCTCGGCAACGACTCTCGGGCCCAGGGGGGTACCCCCCTCGACCTTGTGCGAGGAGACACTCTCTCCTCGCCGTATGTGTACGTCGCTCGCTCTCAGCGAAAATATGTTGACGACCTTATTAAAGGATCAATTGGAGGTATTATCTTCAAACTTTGTGATGAGCCCAAGAAGCAAGAGAAATATGACGAATACCTTGTGACCCACTACAACAAGGATTTTGATCTTGAACATGCGTATGCACTCGAAGGAGTTCATAAGGCCATACGAGTGCACAAAGACAAGAAACCACTCAACCGTATACGAATCATATGGAAAGGAGAGCAACCCCCTCCCAGTACATACCACTTCTTTGGGAAGTACATACCCGCCAGCCACGTGAGGCCGTGGAGGGCATCCACCGTCATCTGTTATAACTGCATGGAAAGTGGCCATGTAGCTAAATACTGCAAGGGCAAGGCGCGCTGCGCAGAATGTGGAGAACAACATATTGCCAGGGAGTGTCCTCGCAGTGCAGCAGAAGAGAGTAATGCAGAAGCACCAGCTTTTGTCCCATCCTGCTTCAGGTGTGGGATGACAGGTGTTAATGCCTGGCACTGGGGGTGCAAGGGCCTCCCTGCCCTGGCCCCTCCCCCCCCACCCCCTGTGGTCCCAGCACCGACCGCGAGTGGCCAGCGCGACCCTCCCAACCCAACCAGCGGACAGGGTGCCGGGGAAGCGCCTGCCCGTGCCCTGTGTGACGTCACCAACCGCAGAGATTTCCCGCGGCTGCCGGCGAGTGGGGGTGCAGAGGTCGCCGAACTACGCGAAATGTTTGCGCAACTGGCGGAGAAGGTGAACAAGATGATGTTGATCCTCACAGAGGGTGACTCGGGCGTCAAAGCTGCCTTACTCTCTGAATTAAAGACCACGCCCCCCCTCCCTCCCCGGGAGCCAGCCGAGGCAGCCGTCCCTCACCCTCAGGCAGGGATGACCGCAGGCCAGGCGGGGGAATCCCCCGCACAACCATGTGACAGAAGTGACGTCACGCCAGCTGACCAAGGCGACATAAAAGTGCTTGAACTTTTAAAGGAAATAAAAGTTCTGAAAGAACAAAACACTTACTTAATTAATGAAATGGAAAAAAATAAAAGTGATTGTCAGTGCCGTGATACTCGTGTTACCATTAGTGCTAAACAAACGAACGAGGAGAACCGATGTCAGACCGCCAGTGCTGATAACCAGAGTGGGCGTGTCAGCGCTGACAGCCGCCACGAACAATATCAGGATCCCTGTGACATCGGGTCCAGTGACGCAACCAGCCCCCCAGGTGCACCTAGCACAGCAACCGGAGGGACTGTGCTGAGAAGTGGAACAAAGCTAAGATCAAATGTTTGAAATGGTTAAAAGTACTTTTATGTAGTTTTATATCCGTAAATATAATACTGATGTTATTTGCGTGCAAGAACCTTTTGCTGCTGCTGCTAAGATGAAAATAGCACCTGCAATTCAGGGATACTATTCATATGTGAATACAGCCATGACTGGATTGTTGACATATGTGAAGGTAGCACTGCCACATAAATTAGTTAAAAAATCCGAGAACACTGATGTTCAATTTCATCATTTAAAAATTCAGACTGCCACTGGCTATTTTTCACTGTATAATGTATATGCCAGATACTCCAAATTTCTGGCTAGTTCTCTCCCCAATTTTCACAACCAAAGCACGTTATGTATGGGCGACCTCAATGCAAGGCATCCACACTTTGGAGACAACCAACGTAATAGTAATGGGGAAGAATTCAAACATTTTATCAATAGTAGATCACTGACAGTATATGACACAGAAGCAGAGACTCATTTGGGAGGTGGCAGATTAGACTATGTATTTGGCAAAAATTTAGTTCATGGTAATGTCTGTACTTCACTGGTGCGAGAGTTAGTTAGTGACCACTTTGCAATACGAACAGATTATACTGTAGACACCAATTCAGCGACTAGATCACCTAGGCTCCGAATAATTATCCCACCGGGCCTGGAGCATCACTTCAAGGCACGGGTCTATGACTGGTATAACACCTATGAAGTAACATCTGTTGAAAAATTTTCTCAGGATCTAATCAAAGTTGTCACTGACTACTATGACACTTGGGTCTGTTCAAGAAAACTCTCAAAGAAAAAGAGGCCCCAGACCTCCCATGCACCGAGGTGGATCAATGACCCAATTCTGGCAAAGGAATATATACGGGTTCAGGAGCTTGCTAATTGCTATAAAGATAATAAGACGACAGATAATCTTCTGCAGTTTATGAAAGCCACCAAGGAATTCAGAGATTTAAAAACTCAGATTCGTGGTAAATACTGGGAACAATTTCTGCAAAGTATCAATAGTCAAACTTCTATAGCGGACATATGGAGAAAAATTAATAGACTGACAGGTAAAGCCCTCACAACACCGCAGTTCCACAGTCCACAGGAACAGGCTAATATGCTGCTAGAGCAGTGGGCAGGAAATTCTCAAGTACACTCACTTCCACAAGGGATAAAAAATCAGCTCAACAAGTCGAAAATAGATAGAAATTTCAATATAGCAATAGCATGTGCTGCTATTGACCCCTCCGACTTTGTCGAAATAACCGAGTGGGAACTGAGCAATGCCCTTCTGAAAGGTAAGGCAACCGCCCCTGGCGAGGACGGCATTACTTACAGCGTCCTTCGTCACATTGCTCAGGTACCAGGCAACCCACTTTTACATCTGTATAGACTCAGCCTATCACAAGGAATCCTCCCAAGCTCCTGGACTAAAAGCTTAATCATTCCTATACCCAAACCCAATACTGATAAATACAGACCCATTTCCTTGACCTCCTGTCTGTGCAAAGTACTTGAGAGAATAATTCTGAACAGGCTCATGTATCGCATAAATGCTAAGTTATCCTCCAGACTGTATGGATTTCTCCCAGGGCGTAGCAGTCAGCACTGTTTTGCAGAGTACTCAACAAACTCAAACCCAGGCATGCAAACCGTATTTCTTGATCTTAAATCTGCTTTTGATATTGCAAACAGGGAAATTATCCTTGAGCAACTAGCTAGCTTTGGTATTCAGGGAAAACTGTTAACATGGATTCAAATGTATCTGTCGAATCGATCGGCTCAGGTTCTCTTCAGGGGCATTAAAAGTACTCATACAAAAGTATTTGAACTCGGCACACCTCAGGGAGGCGTACTTAGTCCCATGCTATTTAATATCCTAATGCATAGATTACTGGGCGATATACCACTTGCAGGCAATGACTCCATTATTTGCTATGCCGATGACATTTGTATTAAATCCTCATCCGAGGAGAGAATGCAAGAGATCCTAGATATACTTTCTGCAAGGGCTACTGAGTGTGGCTTGATAATTTCATCTGAAAAAACAAAGGCACTTAACCCACAGACAATCCCTCTGCCAAGGTTTCATATAGATGACGTTGAGCTAGATCTCTGCCATCAATACAAATACCTTGGGGTGATTGTTAATGATTCAGAGTTCATTAGAAACCTGAAGAAAAGGCTGTGGGAGCGACTGAAGCCACTTAAGACACTTGTCGGCAAAGACCATGGTATTAATGTCAATATTGCGAGAATCTTTTACTTGTCATACATAAGGTCGGTCATAGATTACCATGCGTTGCACCTAGTATTGTTCAAGGAATCAGAGTTGACTAGTCTAGAAAGTGTCCAAAATGAAGCCATGAGGATCATTCTTGGTGCCCCTAGAACAACAAGGATTGTGAATATGAGAACAGAACTTAATTTGCCTTCTGTTTATGAAAGAATATTATACATAAATACCACATTTAGTGTCAAATCAATTAGAGAACCCCTCCATTGTACAGAGTTCCAAAGACAACTAAAACACAGAATAGAAGAGCTAACTTTGAATAACAACACCGATTCATACTCAAATTCATGGTTACAAGTGACGTGTAAACTCTTAGCTCAGCTGAACATTCCCATAACTAAGACCCTACATGGACGTTCTGTACCACCGTGGAAAATGTCGGACCTAAGTGTATATTACACGACTGCCCCCAAAAAAGACAGTGCCCCCCCTGCTATACTTAAACAGTATGCACTTGCATGTATAAATGAGCATCTAGACACTCTTTCCAATGTATATGAATGCTACACTGACGGATCCTTGCAGTCTGGGTGCAGAGCAGGATGCGCTTTTGTTGTATATAAAAACAATATTTTGCAGCACCAGGATTGTAGGAGGGTTCATGACTGGGCTAGCACTATGCAAACCGAGTTGGCAGGAATACTCATGGCCACCGAATTTCTATTGAATCAAGGCTCAGGGGTCATTTTCTGCGATTCACAGAGTGCTCTCCAGGCTCTGAACACTCTAGACAAAGGTGCGGGAAATATTGCAAATGACATCAGGATAAACGTGTATCGTGCAAAAGAACGAGGCCATAATATACGTTTTGTGTGGATTCCATCGCATGTTGGAATCCCTAGGCATGATCATGCTGATCGCCTAGCAAAGTCAGCATGTGACAAACAAAGTGTGGACATAGATCTTGGGATACCTCTTTCTAGGATTTTCTACATCATTAAAGCCTCCTTCAGAGAGGACTTGACTGAGTTGATTAATTCTCAGCGCCCTGAAAGCTGTAGCATAAAGCACTATGACCGGTTTAGGCAAGATTCCTTCATCTATGGTTTATATAAAACAAGAACAAGACAGTGTGATGTTGTGACTGCAAGAATCAGGCTTGGGTATAGATTGTATTGGCAGGTCAGTACAGTTTGTAATGTCGAAGAAACTAAGTGTAAACTGTGTAATGAAGAATATAAGCGAACACTTGTACATTTTATCTCAGAGTGCCATGTGATACAGCCTTTCAGGCCACCTAGCATGAGGTACGGAGAACTATGTAACTACTTCATATCATCTGATGCCCTAGAAGATATACTTATGTTGTATCCTAAATTTGGAATGTAGTATCACATAACCGAATATAAAATGTATTAATGCTTTCCCACGCCCAAGCTATATGCCGGCGTGGCAGATGAGTGGATAAAGGACTGTGCAATTGTTCCTTTCCTTAAACTGATATAAGTACTCATAGCAATGTTATAGGCTAAAATTCAAATGTAACACTATGTAATGTTATGACCATGCATTAA